>NW_026313642.1:0-427 GCF_001194135.2 Octopus bimaculoides | reverse complement strand
TACATATATATATATATATATATACATATATATATGTATATATGCAGCTGCGCGCTCACATAACAAGATAGGAAAACTTATAATGGATCGTAAGTTAAGTATATAGTGATTTTCAGTTTATACACCTATGAATGCACCAGCCTACAAACTGTCAGACATAGAAGCACACACATATACATGCATGCATACAAAATTAATATTCTGTAAATAACACCCCCTCCTTTCACGCACACACACATTTACACATACACCAACTTGTAGGCGCAGGTGTGGCTGAATGGCAAGAAGTTTGCTTTCGAACCACACAGATCCGGTTTCCGTTCCACTGTGGCACGTCAAACAAATGACTTCTACTGTATTATCCACTCAATCACAGCCTTGTGAGTAGATTTTTTAAAAGACGCATGTCATACATATATATATATAT
>NW_026313641.1:0-482 GCF_001194135.2 Octopus bimaculoides | reverse complement strand
ATAATAATAATGATAATAATAATAATAATAACAACAACAACAATAATAATTCATATTTGGTAATTACTTAAATACTAATAATGTTTATACAATTATTAATTTTTTAATTGTATTACTCAAATCCCCTTTATCAGAAAATCCTTTTTATTTATAGTAGTTCATCCATTATCATCTTATGTAGATTTTAAAAAATTATAAAACAGAGTTCATATAGCATAAAGTTGAGAAGGTTTATTAAAATCGAGGTGTCTTTATCAATTAAACAATTTCACCTGATGAGGCAGACCAAATTCTGCATTATCTCCAATGAACTTTTCATATTTCAAATTAATACAGAAACGTATATGGCTTGTTTATTATTAAACACGATAGGATAAGCTAATTGCATGTTTTGGGACTACTGATACAAATTTGTAGTGATTATTCATTGTTTATTGTTCAATAAAATTCATGGTTTTTCTCCATCATTTATATCATTATAT
>NW_026313640.1:0-496 GCF_001194135.2 Octopus bimaculoides | reverse complement strand
CTGGAAACAGCTGTAAGACATTCTATTTATAAATGTTCTATATTATACATTTATATTTGCAAATATTCATACAAGTTTATCTTAATAATTTTGATGCGACTCTCTAGATTGTTTTCTATCTCTGTCTCTCTCTCTCTCTCCCCCTTTCATTTTCCTCTCTCTCTTCCTTTCTCTAATTCTTCTCTCCCTTTCATCTGTTGCACAGACCAGACGTATTCTTGTCTGTCTTCTCTCCTATCTTTATTCCTGTCAAAGAATGTTCCTCAGAGTTCACCACCTTACCCCCACCACCATGGTTTAGCAGCCCTCACTGTCTTTCTCACTACTCTGTTTTTGATAACAATTTTGACCCTCCGCAAAATCCCAAATTTTATTTGGGTTTGCGGGAGTAGCTGTTTCTTCGAAAGTGGGGCAAAACACAGACTGACCAACATACACACACGAAGGTAAATAAATAAATGAATAAATAAATATGTATATATACGACAGGCTTCTT
>NW_026313639.1:0-329 GCF_001194135.2 Octopus bimaculoides | reverse complement strand
ATGTCATCGCTTCAGTACAAAGCCATTAGAAATGAGTTGGGTTAATCAAACATTGGTCTCAAATTTTGGCACGAGGCCAGCATTACAGGAGCGGGAGTAAGTCAGTTTCATTGACCCTAATGCCCAACCGGTACTTATTTTATTGACCCCGTAAGGATAAAAGACAAAGTCAACATCGTCGGAATTTTGAGCTCATAACGTAAAGACGGACAAAATGCCGCTGAGCATTTTGTCCGGCATGCTAATGATTCTGTAGCTCACCGCCTTGTGTTAGTTAAATAGGTCACTGCCTGGAATCGAACTCGGAATCTTGGGGTTAGTAGCCCGCG
>NW_026313638.1:0-384 GCF_001194135.2 Octopus bimaculoides | reverse complement strand
GCATTTTCGACGATAATTATAAAATATATTCTAATTTTTACAACAATCTTGTTTCTTTATCAACGATAGTCAGAAAATGCTTGTAAAAGTTCGTGTCGTTATCATTGATTATGTTTTCAATGTTTTCATGTTAAAAATATGTTAAATGTTATATTCTTAATTTTGTTGGCAGAATGGTTGTCGCATCGAACAAAAAGCTAAACATCATTTCTCCCGGCTCTTTACATTGTGATTTCAAATCCCACCGAGGTCAACTTCGCTTTTCATGATTTTGGGGTGGATAAAATAAAGTAACAGCTAAACAGTGGGGTCGATGTAGTCGACTTGCTCCCGCCTCTCCTCATCAATTACTGGCCTTGTGCCTATAAGAAAGAATTGTTTATC
>NW_026313637.1:0-223 GCF_001194135.2 Octopus bimaculoides | reverse complement strand
CGTATATATGCATATACTCATTTACTATTTGTTTTTATATGACCGAACGCAGCGTCAACAATCTGTAAGTAGTTTTCGTAACTTTATATTTTCCGACGCTGCTCTATCTCTTTCTCTTTCTCCTCAATTTTCCCCCTCTCGTTCTTCCTCTGTTTACTACGACGTATCTCTCGTTACCTCTCTCGTTCTTCCTCTGTTACTACTACGTATCTCCTTTTCCCCC
>NW_026313636.1:0-337 GCF_001194135.2 Octopus bimaculoides | reverse complement strand
ACTGTATTCGTCTTTGCTTAGGAAAAATGAGTAAATTGTGGGTGTGAAGTGCCCATGAAGGGGCTCTTTGTAACTTCTAAGAAGAAATTTTAGAAATATTACTTTATTAGTGTGTAATATGTATGGTTAAAATTTCATCAACATCAAAAATATATGAATTTTCATGGGGGTTATGGCCGTTATGCATAGAATATAATTTCCAAATTTCATAAAGATCCATTCAGTACTTTTGACAATTAGGGCATTTGATGCAGTAGATTAGATTTCTACTTTTGCATTTCATGTCCGTGAAGAACTGTACGTTGGCCAGACAGGTAATGCACTATTGGAACGCTCA
>NW_026313635.1:5457-6675 GCF_001194135.2 Octopus bimaculoides | reverse complement strand
TATATATATATATATATGACGGGCTTCTTTCAGTTTCCGTCTACCAAATAAAATTACGTAGACGTACACACATAAGTGAATTATGATATTATTCCATCCTTCCATCTTCTTTGCCCACAATTCCGAGGATGGTCATGTATAGGGTCCAGTCAGAAGCTACAATCATTACTGCTGGATTCCTAAGCGTGATCAACTGAGGCCATGGATTATTCAAACCAACTAGTCCTTGGTCGACCCCAAGATCTTCAGCCATTTGACTTAGAGGCAGATAAAGATAAGGTACAGTTTCCTTCTCGAGTCATAGCAGGCTTACGAGAGCCTGTTTCCCGGTCTCCATGGCTTATATGTTCCCCACCTGGATGGGACACCGGTCCGTCGCAGGATTACTTCTTTTTGCCAGCTGAGTGGATTGAAGCAACATTAAATGAAGTGCTTTGCTCAAGAACACAACACATCGCCTGGTCCAGGAATCGAAACCACAATCTTACGATCAAGAGACCAATACTCTAACTACTAAGCCACGCGCCTCCACACCTAAGGGTAGACATTAGTTATTATAAAACACCAATATCAGACAGAAAAGAACAACCTGCCCACAAGCAGAACTTGAGCAGTGCATCCTCGATTGCTAGGCGACTGTACTATCAATAACACGGCAGAGGACCCGTTGTTAGCCTCTACTCGAAGTAAATGTATTATGAATTTCTATTACTTCAGTTATTTTGACAGTACAGTTTCATCTCTGCAAGAGGACTAATCAGTCACTTAGCACTGGCAAGATATGTCATTAATCAAATGTGCAAAATATAAGGTGTTCCATCTTCATTCGATGGGAGCAATGAAAAAATACACGATGAACCAAGCTAGGAATTTACAGTTAAGACGATAATGTGAATAGTATTAGAGGTGTTTACAGTGTATATGACACCGAAGACGTTATGGAAAGAAGAAGAAAGCAGTTTGTGACGGATGACCTGCATCGAGTTCACTGCTCGCAAACCAGAAAGAATGTCTTAAAAGTATGTCAACCCGTTGACCTGGAAATATTTGAGAAGCTGTGCGTTGTACATACATACATACATACATACATACATGCATATATAATATATATATATATATATATATATATATATACATAGGCATATACATATATATGTATGTATGTATATATATATATATATAGATAGATAGATATAGATACGTGCGTTGATAACTACG
>NW_026313635.1:0-4119 GCF_001194135.2 Octopus bimaculoides | reverse complement strand
AAAGCTATGATTTCATTAAGTGATTGAAGGAGAGAGAGGAAGGTTAGACATGGAAATATAGATGTACGGGGGGGGGAGAGCTTAGAGGAATGGTTGGTGTTGACGATGATATACAATCAGAGTGATGATGACGATGATGATGGTGATGATGATGATGGTGATGATGAAAAGATTACTATGATCGGCGAATAGTCACACTACAATCTCTCCACCACCACCACCACCACCTACACATACAGACCAAGCGTCCATACCATGCTATATATGTATGTATATATGTGTGTGTGTGTGTGTGTGTGTGTGTGTGTGTGTGTGTGTAATACAGACACATTCGTACATACATATATACACATATATAAAATGCATATATATATTTATTGTTATCATTCACTGTCGGGCATCTTTATCCGATTTTACATCGTTCACCACCCGCTTCATTCAACGCACCCCCCCACCAACCAAATACTCATACGTTCATCACATACCATATATCCACCCCAACCCCCACCCAACGTCCTCCACCCGTACACGCACCCTTTGCTCCGTTCATCCCGAAGCACCTGTACCTCGTTCTCTCCGATAAATATCGGCTCATTGACATCCGGGTTTTTTCTTGCTTTATATTTTACAAGATGGAGAATGCTGAACGCGTGGCGATGTCTACGCTTTTCTCTGTACGCGTTTGTGTGTGTGTGTGTGTTTGCCTGTGAAAACGTGTGTATGTGTACTTGTGTGACTTTGTGTGCTGGCTTGCGTGTGTGTACGTGTGTGCAGCATCGGTCTCTATACAAGAGTGTGTTTGTGAAGTGTTTGTGTGGGTATGTGATATTCTATGAAAATACGCTCATATGCCCGTGATCTGTGTTACTGTCATATACGTGCATGTGTATTTATATATAAGTAGTGAACATGTGAGTGTGTGAGGTTTGTAAAGACCATCATTGAGAAAGATCCACGTAAAACCACTCGAGAATATATATTATATATTATATCTACATACATATGATATTGGCATCTATTTTTGGGAAGGTTTTAAGGTGACCAATAGAAGTACCCGGCTTAACAAAAAAAATAAGTCCTGGGGCCGATTCATACGACTAAAAATTCTTCAAGGTGGTGCTAGAGTATGGCCGCAGTCAAATGACAGAAACAAGTAGAAGAAAAAAGATATATATAAGCATATATATATATTAAAGTCTACTTTCGACAGAATTTTGTGTGTATCTGTCTACGTGGTTTACTGAATGCCAATGTCTACGTAGTTATTATGTCGTCTGCATGAATGTGTGTGTGTTGAGGCATATTTTTAAACTACTGATAGTGTGTGTGTGTGTGTGTGGGTGTAATTTCTGGTAGTGTATACCTAGTAGAGCGTGGCACGGGCGAGGCACACCTTAAATACACAAATATAAAGAGACATACGTAGATACGTAGATATATACGTGCATACATATGTGTATGTATATGTGTATGTGTGTTTATATATATATATATATATATATATATATGATATATCTATATATATATATATACATATACATATATATATACATATATACATGCATACACACACATATATACATATATATATGCATATATACAGCCATATATGCATATAAGTATATATATATACATACACACGCATACACAACGACGCACACACACATACACATAGACATATAAATACATCTACATACAATAGAAACATGTACATAACCACGCATGTGCGTGTGTTTGCGCGCGCGCGCGCACGTTTGTGTGTCTGAAAGCAAATTCAACAAAGCAAGTGAATTTAATACATTAAATCGAATAATGTAAGAATAAAATATATTAATATTTAATCGATGCCGTTCGTTAATCTTACAACTGTTAGTTTCCCCGTTTCGAGATTTCCAAGCCATGAATCGCTTTCACCTTTTCATGGATTGATTGGACCCATTGTAATTGAAGAATTCAAAACATCAAAACACTGGTTGGATGGTTTCCTTCAGCGATATGAACTTCCTCTGAGAAGGCCGACAACACTGTTCAAACTGGAAGATACCGCGATTATTAAACGCACACCTTCATTTAAGCCTTTTGCTGATGGGATAGACTTTTCCTAATACCGTCACTCCAACGTGATTGCTATGGATGAAACTGCAGCGTTCATGGGCCAAGGACCCCAATCAACAATTGATCAAAGGGGTGCATCGTCAGTCTACATTCCCCCCAACTGGTTACGAAAGTGCACGAGTTACATGTATTTTAGCAATTCGTCTCGGTGGAAGTAAAGACCCACCTTTATTCATCACTAAAGGCGGGAAGGATAAAATTGAACGCGTTTCAAGCATCTGTGTTCTGGAAACTGAAAAGGCATGGTGCTCACAGGCAGTTTTAACGAAGTGGATCGATTTCATGCTGCCACTTATTTTACGAGGAAGCCAAAGAGGTCTGATAGTCTGGGATTCAACCAGCAGGCACCGTGCAAAAGACATGAAGAACTTCCCTGCAGAAAGAAGAATAGATCAATCATGATTCCCACAGGAATGACTGGCTGTCTCCAGACTCTTGATAGTGCAATAAATAAACCATTCGAGGACCATTTACGCATGGAAGTCAATGACTATAATGAAAACAGAATGGTGAGAAATCAGCGTGGAGATTTTGTGAAACCCAGCCTGCAAGAGATCGTGACTTGGGTGACGAATTCATTGAACAAAATCACAGGCAGCTGTGTTGCCAATGCTCTACGAGCAGGCCGCATGGATAAGAATTTCTCATTCAATGAGACCTCTATTGCTCGACATGAGAGATTGGGGACGAAAGTTCTGCAGGAAATGGAGTTTCACGAAAACTCTACACGAATTTTGGAATCCGGTGATTTGCAGAACAACGACATTCCAGAAGACGATGACATGACTAAATTGTTGTTTGTGAGTTTCTGAGTAAAAGAACATGTAAATCGTCAAGTAAATGTGGATCGTTTTTTTTGTAATTTCTGTTTATTTAGTAATTTTCTAATTTTCTATTTCGTAATGTCGCTTTTCGGTGCATGAAAAAATGTGAACACCCTTGAAAATAAGCTTTAGTGCATCATTTCCGAGTGAAAATTAATATAAGCCCTATCTTATTTTCAAGGAAACACGATAGATAAATAGACAGACAGACAGGTAGGCAGGCAGATAGACAGATAGATAGACAGCTAGATAGATAGATAGATAGATAGACGCTCACATACCAATGGTACATACACTGATTTTCTTTATGCCTATATATGGTCACCAATGCACAGCAAGGCGACATGAACTCACAATAGTAGCTTTCATACTGTCAAACTATAACGACATGCTTTCATACCGACACCATTAACAAGCACTATGTGACTTGTTTTCCTCTTTTCCCATTGTGCTTCAAATCCTCTGCATAGTACCCGATGGGTTTGACGGGCGTTTACGCATGATGTTTTTCTGTGTGCTGTTTTGTAAGAGTACGGGTGGTGAGATTTGATTAAGAAGTTCGTTTTCCCAATTGCCTGATTACAGGTTCGTTTTTAATGCGTCGCGCGTTGTCTGCGTTTTCCGATTTAGCCGCGCAGGCTTACTGAACGGCACACAGCGTGGGCGCAGTGTTTTGTAGATGCAAACAATTTAGATGCCCATGGTACGTGTGTGCGTATATCCTCACAAGACACCACCTACCCATAGATCCAACCGTAGCCGTCCTGTCCGTTATTCAGACATTTTACATCATTACAGATACAACCTACCCACGACTCAGACACTCCCAAACACCGTGTCATCGCCGTGCCGGTTCTGATGGCGACATATCGCCCCGTTTCGGTTCATTAGGTTTTTTTTCTTTCTATGATGTCATTTCCCTATTTATCTTTCTCTTGCTAATTAGCTCAAGTCTTGTCAGACATATTTTTATTTCATTTTTTTCATATTTTGTTCATATATATATGTATGTATATATATATATGTATAATGTATGTATTTATCTTATCTTATCTGGTCGTGACCTTTGTAACACTGTTTTTCATCCTCAGCCTCCAAATGTAAACAAATGTTTCGCTAATAGATCTGAAGTGGTGGTGGTGATGGTGGTGGTGGTGGTAGTGGTGGTGGTGGTGGTAGT
>NW_026313634.1:0-506 GCF_001194135.2 Octopus bimaculoides | reverse complement strand
TGATGATGATGATGACGCCGACGACGAAGTTGATGAACACGAAGTTGATGATGATGATGGTGACGGTGATGATGATGATGATGACGGTGATGATGATAATGATGATGATGAAGATGTTTGATTGATTATCTTACTGTGCAGCCAATTCTGACGTTATTCATGTTGTCACAACGTCCGCCATCATCGCACCTGCCCTCCTCCCTCTCCCCCCCTCTCCGCTTGGTGCCGTGTCTTCCATCTGCTCTAATTTCAGTTCACTATGTACTTATTGCTGCTGCTGCTACTACTACTACTACTACTACTACTACTACTACTACTACTACTACTACCACCACTACTACTACTACTACTACTACTACTACTACTACTACTACTACTACTACTACTACTGTTGCTACTACTCCTAACACTAACACTACAGCTACTAACACTACTACTACTACAGCTATCACTACTGCTGCTGCTACTAACACTACTACGACTACTCCTGCTGTTGCTGCTGTTGC
>NW_026313633.1:0-1028 GCF_001194135.2 Octopus bimaculoides | reverse complement strand
GTGACATTGCAACTCATTTCTACAGCTGAGTGAACTGGAGCAACATGAAAATAGAGTGCCTTGCTCAAGAACACAATGCACAGCTCGGTCCGGGATTCGAACTCAGTACCTCATGATTGTGAGCCCGATGCTCTAACCAATGAGCCATGCGCCTACTGCACCATCATCAATGAAACTGCGGTAATGTTTAGTTGAAATCATTGCTATGATGGCAGCTGAAATTCCAGCATCCAACATTTGTTTCTTTGCTGAGTTGGTGCCACTGATCTCTTTTGATCTACAATATCACTCCTCTTAAATGTTTGTGTTGATTCAATTTTTAAATTAAAAAAAAAAATTTTATTTTAATTTTTAATATTTTCGAAAATTGAAAATGAAAATTTGATTTTTGAAGAAATTTTGAACTGAAATGAAACTGTTAAAATGAATGACAACACTGGAAATGCTGATGATGACGATGATAATGATGAAGAAAACGAAGAAAATAAAGAAGGAAAGTAAAGATAAAAAAAAATTAAGAAGTAATCAAAGAAGATGAAAAGAAAAGACAAAAATGAAGAAATAAACCAAAAAAGATGAAGGAAAAGACCAGAAGAAAAGAATATCAAGAATAAAATGAAATATGGAATGAAAATTAATGTTAAAGAAAGAGATAGAGAATAAAAAAAGAAAATAGGAAAGAAAAAAAATTACAATGAAATAAAAGAAAGAGACAAAGGAACTGTCTATAAGCTATTTGTAAATCTGCTCTATGGTAGCAATGGCTGCTATTGCAAGCAAGCTAGAGTAAAACGAAAGGTTGAGTGTGGATAAGTGGATATAAATGGTGCTTCATTTGTGACTAGCATCGAAGACAGACTACAACACTTTGTCAACAACTACATACACGCACGTACACACACGTATAAATATGCATTCACACATATGCAAATGGGATTTTTTAAAAATATATATATATATATATCTAACACTGACTATTACCAACTAAGCAAACAAGTTCACCTGTCTCTATCATCAGATGTACCTTT
>NW_026313632.1:0-696 GCF_001194135.2 Octopus bimaculoides | reverse complement strand
ACTATCGAAAAGCAGCCAGAAAGATAGACATTGTTGAGAACAAATGATTTCGTTGGAGGTCTGCTATCTCCATTCCTGCTCCTGGTGACCTAGAAGAGGTTAGAAGGGTCAAATAGCAAGGACATTATTCTGCTTAGCGAAGGCATCTGGTAAATGTATAACTGCTGTCATTCACAGAAAAAAACTATTGTTTTACCGTGAGAAAAGCGCTGTATTTTTCTATCTTAATATAATAAGTATTTTATATACATTCATTTGTTATTTATTGTTGGTTTATATATACATTCTTTTATTATTATTGTTGTTGTATTTTGACCTGAAGATTCGCTATATTTTTGAATGGAATTGATTTTCGATAGTTTTAATCGATTTTAATTGATTTACATTTTCTTTCTATTTGAAAATTGGTTATGAAACACGTGTAGTCGTTTTATTATCTTTATCTTATGATATTTACTTTGTATTATATTATACTTATTTTTTGTGCTTTTACTTATTAATTTTTCTATATGTGACAGTGGATTTTCATCGATGAGTTCATGAACCTTGGTTCTTTTCCCTAAACTATATATATATTTAATACTGTGAAACTTAATTTAATTTTAATTTTTAATAAATTGATTTTAATTGAGTTTATATCTGTAATTTTGGATTTTTATCCCTAATATTAATATTATTATTATTATTATTATTATT
>NW_026313631.1:218-589 GCF_001194135.2 Octopus bimaculoides | reverse complement strand
GGAATCAGACTTCTTACCACACAGCCACTCCTGCGCCAGATAAAACATTGTTATCAAGTGCAGTGAATCTCCTTGTGTTGCTGCTAATAACTTCTGGTTTAGCTATACAATCAGAAATACAGATATCTATACACGCCTATTTATCTTGTTTCTGCCTTTACATAGTTTTTGATTTCTTTCTTTCTTTTATTTAGTCTCAAAGTCTCTATGACTCTCACAATCTCTCTGCCTTTCTCAATTTATCTGTATAACTGTATATCTATAGCTAACCCTCTATTTGTCTTAATATTTCTTTTCAACTTATGATTCCTACCTGTATATCTATCTACATATCTAGTTATCCATCTATCTATCTATCTATCTATCTATCT
>NW_026313631.1:0-208 GCF_001194135.2 Octopus bimaculoides | reverse complement strand
TCTATCTATCTATCTATCTATCTATCTACATATCTATCTAACTATCTCTCTACATAGATATCTACCTATCTATCTACATATCTATCTAACTATCTCTCTACATAGATATCTATCTACATATCTATCTATCTATCTATCTATCCATCCATCTATCTACATATCTACATATCTATCTATCTATCTATCCATCTATCTACATATCTATCTA
>NW_026313630.1:0-535 GCF_001194135.2 Octopus bimaculoides | reverse complement strand
TCATTTGACTGTGGCCATGCTGGAGCACCATCTTGAAAGGTTTTACTCGAACAAATTGACCCCAGGACTTATATTTTGGGGAGCCTTGTACTTATTCTATTGGTCTCTTTTGCTGAAGCACTAAGTTACAGGGAGGGACGTAAACTCACCAACACCAGTTAAGTGGTGATGGGGAACAAACACCAACACAAAGACAGGCACGTGTAGACACACACACACACACATATATATACATCATCCTCATCATCGTTTAACGTCCACTTTCCATGCTAGCATGGGTTGGACGATTTGACTGAGAACTGGCAAGACAGAAGGCTGCACCAGGCTCAAATCTGATCTGGCACAGTTTCTACAGCTGGATGCCGTTCCTAACGCCAACCACTCCGAGAGTGTAGTGGGTGCTTTTACGTGCCGCCAGCACGAAGGCCAGTCATATATATATATGAGGGGCTTCTTTCAATTTTCCTCTACCAAATCTACTCACCAGGCTTTGGTTGGCCTGAAGCTATAGTAGAAGACACTTGTCCAAGGTGCC
>NW_026313629.1:0-645 GCF_001194135.2 Octopus bimaculoides | reverse complement strand
CACAATCAACCACCAGAACCACCAATCACCACCATTGCCATCACCACCACCACCACCACCACTACAAATCACCACCACCCACACCACCAATAATATAATACCACCACTATGACCACTATCGTCACAATCAGGACGTTTCACCCTGTTCGTTAATCGGGAGATCTTAATTGGATCCCCGATTAGTCAGTCTGTGTTTAACAACAGCTTAATTACCAAAGATGAATGATGCGTAATTAAGACCAAAGAAAACCCACAAAAACAAAAAAAAAAATAATAATAATAAAAACCCTGCCATTCATTGTTTCTTATAATCAGATGTTTTCATCTAATGTCCCCTTTTTACACTATTGTTGTTGTTGTTGTGGTGTTGTTTTTATATATATTTGTAGTTTTATATGTATTTTTTTCCCCATCCAAGCAAGGGTTAAATGAGTGCATATGTGATTGAGGCATTGTTTTACAGGTGTACGCACTTCTTGTCTTTGACCTTCACCTGTTTACCGAAACTAGGCTTACTTTTCGATGCCAGACATTTTTTTTTGAAATCACGGAGCCATTGGACGACCTGTTGACAGGCAGGAGTGGCTGTGTGGTGGGTGGCTTGCTTACCAACCACATGGTTCCGGGTTCAGTCCCACTGCGTGG
>NW_026313628.1:0-325 GCF_001194135.2 Octopus bimaculoides | reverse complement strand
TCTATGGTATGTATCCTTAGCTATGCAGTCATTTGCATGTATGTGTGTGCATGCATGTGTGTGTTGCATGTATGTGTGTTTTGTGTGCATGTATATGAATTTGCTTACTACACTGTTTGTACCCGTGTCTTCTATCTAGTTATTTTATTTATTTGGTTATTTTCTTATTTATTTGTTGCTGTTTTTTCTTTTTCATTTGGTCTTTAGTATGTGTACATGTAGAGGAAACACATGGGGTAAAAGAATCATTGAAGAGGTCACAGGGTATGTGACAAAGCTTTGACAAAGAAACTAAAATAATAATAATAATAATAATAATAATAAT
>NW_026313627.1:0-209 GCF_001194135.2 Octopus bimaculoides | reverse complement strand
TCGAATCCTGCTCGAGACTGACACACTTCAATAACCACTAAATAATCACAAACACTTTTTCCATTTTATTTTCACTATTAACCGTCCTTGTGATCCCCTTCGTATCTACGATGAGGCCACGAACAATACAATGAAAATCCAGAGTTACTCGTGGTCAGGGAATTTTTAATAAAAATGCGAAGGTGGTTTATCAATTCAAAAATCGATAT
>NW_026313626.1:0-707 GCF_001194135.2 Octopus bimaculoides | reverse complement strand
AATGTTGAGGAATTATAGCCCTAGGTATATGGGCCAAATAGGTTTTTTACATATATATATTTAATAATATTAGGGACAAAATCCAAAATTACAGGTAAAAAACTCAATTTCCCTAAAACTATATATATATATATATATATATATATATATATATATATATATATATATATATATATAACGTATATATTTATAGCTAGTCATAGCACCAACCAGTTTCCGATTGGTTGTATAGTTGTGTAGAACATTGTCCGTAGATGAATTAAATTGTACTTCTTGAGTTCTATGCATTTTGTCATACACGCGTATATAGCCACACGTGTACACATTCACACGAGAGACCAGCTGTACACAATTGTACAATAAAATCGAATTAGGCTATATTTAATACCATTTCATATATATTTTGCTTCCAGTGAATGTAGAACAATCGCTGGTTGTCTATCGGGGCCACTTCCAAATGGGAAAGAGTGATAATTTCAAAAACCAAAAATAGTCTTATTGTGTGGAAACAAGGGGACAGCTACTAGACATGCATTTTTCCCTTAATGTGCAACATCAGCGCAACGCTTCTATCTTTTTCCCCCGTTAAACGAGATATTGAAGCTTATATACTAAAGTGTATAGCACATTTATGGCCGAGAAAATCTGTATAAATACAACTAAAGTGAGGTAAGAAAAATAAGTGTGTGTGTGCGTGTGCGCGTGTA
>NW_026313625.1:0-418 GCF_001194135.2 Octopus bimaculoides | reverse complement strand
ATATATATATATACGCTTTCACATTTAGTATCTGCTGTGAGCTTGGGTTCTAAGCATTACAAGTGGAACCGGTCAACTGTAATTTTTAATGTATTGCCGTGACTTTATACATATGAGCACAAAATGTGTTAAGTCCCAAATACGAGACTAGTGCTATCACCGTATTAGTTACAGGGACACTTGCAATGCATATAATCTTGCCGTTGCAAACATCAAATGTAGTCTACTCGAATCAAGTTTCGTTTTATTATGTTGATTTCGATTTTCATTATCCTCCAAACCATGCTACTATCAATTCTTATGATTTATTCAAAAAGATATAAAAGAAAGTATTGAACATTTTGATTAACTCTATCTCTCTCTCTCTATCTATCTATCTATTTATTTATCTATCTATCTATCTTTCTAGCTAGCTACC
>NW_026313624.1:0-354 GCF_001194135.2 Octopus bimaculoides | reverse complement strand
ATATATATATACATGCATGTATATGACATCTGAATAACAGCTAGATTGTTAACATTGTAACTAACATAGTTCTACATATACTATAACATTATCTCTCATGTAATAATATTTAATTGTTTGTTTGTATTGTTCCTTTATCCAGTTTGTATTAATTGAGACGCAAATAAACAGTTTAGTCGACATTTCTGTAGCCCACACACAACCGCCGCCGAAGACGAGTATTTGGGTTATTGGAGGCAGTGCGGCAGATCTTGGTACAAACAAGATGTATGTGCGTATGTTGTCTGTATACAGACACGTACCAACTTAGACATATGTATATACACACATATATATATGTATGTATGTATGTAT
>NW_026313623.1:0-219 GCF_001194135.2 Octopus bimaculoides | reverse complement strand
TTATTCAACAAAAATAATAACAACATGTAACAAAAACATCTTTAAATGATAGTTCTGGAACATATTCACCATCTACTTCAATTATTGCTTCCCATTTATTTGGCAGACGGTCAGACCGTCATTTAAAGATGCTTTTGTTAAATATTGTTATCGTTTTTGTTGAATAAAATTTGTTGAATAAAATTTGTTGAAAACAAGCCACAATTATAAATTATGCAC
>NW_026313622.1:328-453 GCF_001194135.2 Octopus bimaculoides | reverse complement strand
TTATTATTATTATTATTATTATCATTATTACTATTATTATCATTATTACTGTTGTTATATTAATATTGTTATTATTATTATTATTATTATTACTATTATTACCATTATCATTATTATTATTGTTG
>NW_026313622.1:174-318 GCF_001194135.2 Octopus bimaculoides | reverse complement strand
TTGTTAAATCATTATTGTTATTACTATTATTATAATGATTATCATCATCATTATTATTGCTGTTGATGTCGTTATAGTTATTATAATATTGTTATTATTAGTCATAGTTAATATATTGTTACTTATAATTATAATTGTTGTTGT
>NW_026313622.1:0-164 GCF_001194135.2 Octopus bimaculoides | reverse complement strand
TATTAGTCATAGTTAATATATTGTTACTTATAATTATAATTGTTGTTGTTGGCATTATTACTATTATCATTATTATATAATTACTATTATATTATTGATGTCGTCATTATAATAAATTATTATTACTATTATTATTACTATTATTATTATTATTATTATTATTA
>NW_026313621.1:0-491 GCF_001194135.2 Octopus bimaculoides | reverse complement strand
CGTTTGTTCATTCTAATGTACGTTCGTTCGTTCTTTTGTTCGTACGTTCGATCAATCGTTCGTTCGTTCGTAAGTACTTTCGTTCGTTCTTTTGTTCGTTCGTTCCATAGTTCGTTCATTCTTTCGTTCGTTCATTCGAACGTACAGACGTTCGTACGTACGTATGTACGTACGTTCTTTCATTCGTTCGTTCGTTGATTCATACGTAGGTACGTTCGTTCGTTCGCTCGTTACTACGTACGTATGTGCGAACTTTCGTTCGTTAGTTCGTTCGTTCATTAGTTCGTTCTTTCATTAGTTCGTTCGTTCTTTCGTAAGTACGTACGTACGTACGTATGTACGTTCGTTCGTTCCTTCGTTTGATCGTACGAACTAACGTTCGCTCGTCCATCCGTTCGTTCGTACCTACGTAATTACGATCGTTCGTTCGTTCATTCGTATTTACGTACGTCCGTACTTTCGTTCGTTCGTACTTACGTACATACATACGT
>NW_026313620.1:0-371 GCF_001194135.2 Octopus bimaculoides | reverse complement strand
ATCTGGTAGCTATCTTGCACCGCCTGTACCTCTTCGTCCTGCAATCCAAAGACCGAAGTAGTCAGGTTCCTGCTGAAACCCTACGAAACTTGAAGTAAATCGGAACTGAATCGAACGGTTTCAAATAATATATGCAACTCCTATTAAATGTATTGAGTGCATTTATCTCTCCTTCTCCATGGCATATATATTTCAATCAGTTTTTCCAGCCTACATTTACTTATGATTTTTATTAAATATCCTTATGTATAGGCGCAGGAATGGCTGTGTGGTAAGTAACTTTCTTACTAACCACATATACTACTCATATCTGCACTCGGTCTGCTTAGGAGGCTGTTTTGTCCTAGCATATGTGCAGCTTCTTTTAGTTT
>NW_026313619.1:0-210 GCF_001194135.2 Octopus bimaculoides | reverse complement strand
CGAGCAGGCTGTTCTGTTGATCGGATCGACTGGAACCCTCGACGTCGTGAGCGACGGAGTCCCAACAACAACAACTCTGGTCCAATTGGAGTCATTGCTGAGATGCTCAAAATATCTGGTTAAGATATGATACACACTAGTCCCTTGTATATGTAATCCTGTTATTCAGGAAGGCACTTAATCGTTTTCGTGTTTTCTTTCTTTCTTTCT
>NW_026313618.1:0-371 GCF_001194135.2 Octopus bimaculoides | reverse complement strand
CCCCCCCCTCCTTCCTTCCCTCCGTCCCTCCGTCCCTCATCTATTCCTTTATCTCATTCTTCTGGTCTCATTGTCCTACACAGATTTGTGATGGTGAGAAAGGGCAAATGTTTCTTTTCTTCTCTTTCCTTTTTTCTTTCTTCCTTTGTTTCCTTTCTTTTTTTTTTTTTTCCTCATATTCTTGTATATATATATATATTCTTCTTTACTCCTATTGACCTGTTCTTATCAGCCAATCTTTTGTTTGAGCCAATCAGATATTGATCTGCATCATCTGTATCTTTTGTGTATCGCTGTGGATATGTGTGTATGTGTACATACATATATGTGTGTGTGTGTGCGTGTGTATATATATATATATATATATATAT
>NW_026313617.1:0-228 GCF_001194135.2 Octopus bimaculoides | reverse complement strand
TTTTAGAATATTTATAAATAGAAGGTCTTACAGCTGTTTCCAGGATATTTCTTATATTCCTTCATCGGAGACGGTGTGAGAAAATAGTTAAGCAATAGTTTAATTTAGATAAGATACGAAGAATTTAAATACAATTGGATTTTACTCACAAGGTATTGGAATCTTATATGTATACCAGTCTGCCTAAATAATGGATCTACAAATGCAATATCCCTGCATATCTCACTT
>NW_026313616.1:0-582 GCF_001194135.2 Octopus bimaculoides | reverse complement strand
TGACCGCAGCCACTTGGCTGAAACACATAAATAAATAAATATGTATTTATTTATATATATATATTTATATATATATATTTCTTTATATATGTATATATTTATTTATATATATTTTAAATTATATATATATATGTATTTATATATTTATTTATATTTTTAATTATATTTATTCATATATATATATATATATGTATTTATATATTTATTTATATTTTTAATTATATTTATTCATATATATATATATTTATTTATATATATTTATTTATATACAGTTTTGGCTAAAAATACCAGTGGTGACCATCCAGTAGAAAAGACAACCCCAAGAGATCCCCTTGAGAATAAAGTGACAGAAGATCCTAAGGTGATGTTATTGTTATTATTTGATGTTGTTTTAGCCCCTGATCTGCCCTGATTCAATAAATCTATGATCATAGGGCCCACACTGCTATGAGCCTTTAAGACCCAGCAGTACTTGAGATGGGAGAAGGATCACCTGGTGATTTATAGTTGTCGAGGTACTTTCTGAATGTGGATAGGAGGTTAGCTTCTTCACTGCTTATTTGTAGGATTTTCGAGCGAGAT
>NW_026313615.1:0-210 GCF_001194135.2 Octopus bimaculoides | reverse complement strand
CAGAAGCTATCTACTTCCTTGAGGGCTCCTCCTGGGCATTCCAGAAAACCTATTTCCTGTGTGCTCTTAGTGATTATTGCTCCTCAGCATCTGCTGTATATAAAGTCCACTTTCTCTATTAACCTGTAATACCTCTGCATCTCTTGTGTGTCCATGGTTAGCATTTTGTACTGACTCCTTTTCTACATATTGAGCAAGGCCATTTCTCTA
>NW_026313614.1:0-493 GCF_001194135.2 Octopus bimaculoides | reverse complement strand
CTAGACTAATGAAGCTGAACAATTACAGTTAGATCTGAGGAGTAAGAAAAATGCAGTTAGACTTATGACTGTTAGTCTTATGTTGTATAGATCAGATACAAAACAATTAGACTAATGAGAGTTAGACTAATAATATTTAGAGCAGAGGCTGTATAGATTAAAGACTGATAAATGAATGACATTAAGCTCAGAGACAGAGTAGATACAATTAGACTAATAACAGTTTGATTAATGACATTTAGACCATCGACAGAATAGATACGGTTAGACTAATCATAGATTCCTCCTGGCAGTGATTTTCATCAGCAAAATCTGAAAGATTAATTCTTGGTTAAACTCATGACAGAATGCTGAGATTTAATCTATAGATATTTTAGACCACTAACAGTTAGACTGATATATTTAGACTAATATATTTTGACATTAACAGTTAGATCTGATGTAGTTAGACTTATGACAGTTAGACAAATGTTATTTAGATCAGAGACAAAAC
>NW_026313613.1:0-238 GCF_001194135.2 Octopus bimaculoides | reverse complement strand
TCTATCTATCTATCTATCTATTTACCTATCTATCTATCTATCTATCTATCGATATGTATATATATATTTCTCGCTTTATCTCACTTTCTCTCTTTAATACATGCATACATGCATACTTACATGTATATATGTGTGTGTATGTATTTGTCTGTGCATACCACTGCACTTGCAAGCAACTACATTCATACAGTACATACATACATACATACATACATACATACATATATATATATATATA
>NW_026313612.1:0-487 GCF_001194135.2 Octopus bimaculoides | reverse complement strand
TCGCCACCACCACCACCACCACTACCACCAACAACACCAACATCAGCACCACCACCACCAACACCATTATCGCCGCCACAACCACCGCCACCACTAGCATAACCACAACCGTTTTCCATTCCTTTTATACGTGTGTGTGTGTGTGTGTATGTATAGGTAGGTGTTTGTATGCGTGTGATTTTGTTTCTTTGTGTGTCAATGAGTGAGTGCCTTTGTGTGTGCGCGTATGACACTGGATGTCATTTGTATATGTGTATATATATATATACAAAACACACACACACAATGTATATAATATACACCCTTTCAGTTATGAATGTGTGGGTATGCATACATACGAACTTAAAGGATGCATGTGTATACACACACACACACACACACACACACACACACACACACACACATATATGAATGCCTATACATGTATATTATATATATACATAAAAGCAAATATACATATTAGATATATACATACATATAGACATAC
>NW_026313611.1:0-627 GCF_001194135.2 Octopus bimaculoides | reverse complement strand
AACATTACATAAGCAAAAGTTTACAATCAAGAGTTCATATCAAGTCGAATAAAAGTTCTTTCACTTCGTTGTTTTTTCTTTTCCATTAACAACATGTCACAAAGTTCTTTCTTTTCTTTTCCACCCGTCAACATCACAGTTAACGAAATCTCTTTTTCTTTATACATCATAACATGTAACGACAAGTACACTTTTAAAGAATATTTAAGCAAACCTTTACCGCACGAATTTCCTTTCTTTCAAAACTCCTACTATAATCCAAGAAGTGGTGACCAACTGACTACTACGATCTCTTGGCTGCCACAACAGTTCCATCTCTCTGTGTCCCTCTCTCTCATTGCTTCAGTCCCTATCGGTTGACTGGTTTCTTTCTGACCATAGGCTCTCTCTTTCGCAGCCTCTCTCTGTCAGTCTCTCTGTTCATCTTGGTTGGCTGCTAGCCTTCACATCAACTGCTGGACATCTTCACTCGCTCTCGTTCTTCATCCAACTGCCGTCCACCAACCGCTCGATGCCAACTTCTCTCGCCAACTCCTGATACCAACTCGACTGGCCAACTGCCTCGAGCCAATTCCTCCGTATTTATCACAAATACCATAGCTCAATAGTGTTACTTTACCCCCTCCC
>NW_026313610.1:0-249 GCF_001194135.2 Octopus bimaculoides | reverse complement strand
GTTTATCAACTTCATCAACACCATCACCATCATCATCTTCATCATCACCATCATCATCTTCGTCATCACCATCATCATCATCATTGCCATCATCATCATCATTATCGTTCTCATCCTCATCATCGTTTTCACCATCATCATCAACATTGTAATCACTTCCAACATCATCATCATCATCATCATTTTCATTATCCTCTTTATTACCGTCATCATTGTAATTAGCATCATCATCATCATCATCATCATCAT
>NW_026313609.1:0-342 GCF_001194135.2 Octopus bimaculoides | reverse complement strand
ATATATATATATATATATATATATATATAGTAAAGATTATTTGACAGCATAATGTGACAGTCCTGGTTAAGACGATTGTTACTGTTAGTCCCAGGAAACATCATCTCCAGCTGGTTATACAACACACTATCTGAATACCAATGGTCTCTGGGTTATTTCCCTTCATCAGCTGGAGACAATGTTTCCTGGGGTTAAAGAACAGTAACAACCATCCTAACTAGGACTGCCACATCATGTTGTTCAAATAATCTTTACTCTTGAGTACTGTTACTGAATGTTTCTCATTCAGAGATTTAGAAATACTAATTTTCTATTTCTATTTATATATATATATATATATAT
>NW_026313608.1:0-1591 GCF_001194135.2 Octopus bimaculoides | reverse complement strand
TATATATATATATATATATATATATATATATATATATATATATATATATGTATCGGGAGCAGGAGTGGCTGTGTGTTAAGTAGCTTGCTTCCCAACCACATGGTTTCGAGTTCAGTGCTACTGCGTGGCACCTTGGGAAAGTGTCTTCTACTATTGCCTCGGGCTGACCAAAACCTTGTGAGTGGATTTGGTAGATGGAAACTGATATAAGCCAGTCGTATATATGCATATATATATGTATGTGTGTATGTGTTTGTATGTCTGTGTTTGTCCCTTGACAACAATATCGCTTGACAACCGATGCAGGTGTGTTTACGTCCCCGTAACCTAGCGGTTCGGCAAAATAGACCGATAGAATAAGTACTAGAATAACAAAGAAGAAGTCGGCGTTCCAGCATGGCCGCAGTCAAATGACTGAAACAAGTAAAAGAAAGGGTGGTTGAGGCGGGAATGCCATTAGATAGGCACAGGCTATGTTAGCATTGATATAATGCAAGTGAAAAATTAAAAAAGAAACATAACTAATCAAACACTTGTCTTAAGTAAAAGGGAACCATATAACCTAAAGAAACTATTTACAAACAGGATTAAACATTCACGGTATGCAAGTGTAATGATAACAGATGTGGAACGTGCAGATATGCATACTGATAGACCCATTAGAACAACAAAAAAAAAATGGACAGATTTTCACAAATGCAGATATGAACTGCAAAAGCAGAAATTTGATCTACTGCATGAAATGCCCGAATTGCGGGGAATTATATATAGGCGAGAAAGGGAATGCATTATCGGAACGCTCATGAGTCCACGGGTAACAAAACCGGGATACCAATATTCGCCAGATTCCATTGAGCGAACATATACAGACATGTGGTCAGAAAATGTATCTAACTTATCCTTTCCACAAACTACATGACGCAAATGAGGTTGGAAGAAAGGTAACAGAAAAAATGGTTTATTAAAATGTTCAAACCTGTTCTGAACGGAAATAAGAGCAATAATATAACATCCAGTTAATGATGTGGATTAAAAAAATATCTCTAGCATATAAATATAAACAAATTACAGAATATCGGTACGCCTGGCAAACCGTCATGTTTAAGATGCATGCGGATTGGTCAAAACCGTATTCTAAAAATTCAGCTTGTTGGAGCCTTCTAAGAGGTAATAAAGTTGTCATGAACTCAACTGTCAGTTAAACACATTTGAAATATGATGACTACTCTAGGTTTGAAAGCGCTAATTTAACTTTACGAGCATTAAAAAATAAATTTCTTTAATGTTAAAATACCATAGTAAAAAACGTGAAAACCAAATCATGTTTTAACTTCATTCAACTGATATATGTGTGTGCGTATGTATGTGTGTGTATGTGTGTGTGTGTGTGTGTGCGTATATGTGTGTGTGTACATACATACGGACGGTTTAAAAGAATTCATTCGCAGGTACAGTGTATGCACTTGTTATATTTCTTCCAGTTTTATATTTATGTACAGTTTCTCAAATACAATGTACCTAGACACGCGTTTGTTGTATATACATGCACAGATATATGTACATATATATATACCTACATACAAATGTGTAT
>NW_026313607.1:0-303 GCF_001194135.2 Octopus bimaculoides | reverse complement strand
CCCCAAAGGTCTAAAGTAGACTTCTTATGGATCGATCTCCTTGGTTATATTTAAGTTTAAATTTTTGTTATATATATATATATATAGTGTGTGTGTGTGTATACACAGGCACATATATATATTGTATCAAAAGAATATTCAGTGAAAGCCACAGAAAATTAGATACATGTGTACATATAATATCCAGAGACATCACGAAATAACACCATAATATATAGAAAGGTATCATATTAAACATTTTGACATCTACTTAAAATCAAGTATATATGTGTGTGTGTGTGTGCACTTACGTGTATATATATA
>NW_026313606.1:0-280 GCF_001194135.2 Octopus bimaculoides | reverse complement strand
TATATACATATATAAGCATTTATGTACATGCATGCGAAGAGTACTGTACATGGTATAAATATATAGGCATATTTATGCAGATACGTATATAAATGCATGTATTCATTGTTATATCCATGTATATGCATAAATATATATATGCTATTGCATAGTTATGTCTATGTGTATGTATGTATGCGTAGATATATGAGATTTTATCAGTGCTTATATTTACTGTTTAGGAAAAGAAAAAAAAAACTGACTTCCTTTCATTTTCGTGAAATTAGAAATTCTCTCACTT
>NW_026313605.1:462-629 GCF_001194135.2 Octopus bimaculoides | reverse complement strand
ATATATATATACATATTTATATATGCTTATATGTATATACAATGTAGTATGATGTAAACACACATTTTCCTAAGAAAGACCATGTTTCCGTCTCATATATATACATATGTATGCATGTATAAATATATGTGTATGTTTTTGTGTGTGTGCGTCTGTATGTATGTATC
>NW_026313604.1:0-838 GCF_001194135.2 Octopus bimaculoides | reverse complement strand
ATATATATATATGTGTGTGTGTGTGTGTATATATATGTATGTATGTATGTGTGCATGTGTGAGTGTGTGAACTCACAAACACTTATACACACAGAGAGAAAAGGAGAAAAATGAACAAGTTAACTAACACGCAAATTAGGCATCTTTGTAAAACTAACTCGATGACATTTTCGTCATTCCAGAAATATCTAGATATAATGACCCAAAAATACCAATTTCCATTAGCTAGAAACATTCCGTCTACTTTTAAAAGTATATTTATGTATTTATCAACATTACTGTAAATAATCAGTTAGCAAAAGAATTCTAACTTTAAAATAAATTTATTTTTTGCTATCGTTATTATATTTTTTATTCTTCAATACTTCATTTTAGTCTACGTTTTCTGATGTTAAACTATCAGAAGAGTTGGCTGGAAGGGTGATGTGCGGAGGATAGTGGGGGAGTGGAAGTGGGTTCAGAGATTATTTCATGTTATTGCTTGTTTTGTTTGTTGTTTTTTTTTTCATTTATTATTAAATAGGTTATTTATTTTGTTGTGTTGGTATTATTCATGTTATGATATTTCATTTTTATGATATTGTCGTTTTTAGTTGTCTATATTTTTCTAAGATATAACTTATAACTTCCTCCAACTTCTCCCAACGAAATCATAGCACAATTACAAATGATTATTTATATATATATATATATATGTTTTTTTTTATTTGCTGTTATCATTAATAATAATAATAATATACAAAATTTATAACGACACAAATATATAAAATATGTATATATAATATGTATGTATATATATGTACATTTATATATATATATATATATATATATATATATA
>NW_026313603.1:0-243 GCF_001194135.2 Octopus bimaculoides | reverse complement strand
CTGGGAGTAGATGAAAACGTATCATATGAAGGTACCTGTAACAAGGAACGCGATTACTAAGGAATACAGAAATCGGGTTAGTAAAATATGGACTTCGGAACTCTTTGCGTTCAATAAAGCAATAGCCCACGATGTGTTTGCAGTACCAGTACTCATACCGACATTCGTGATACTTGACTGGACGATCGATGATATCCGAGCCCTTGATGTGAAGACCCGAAAAATACTAACGAGCACGAACAA
>NW_026313602.1:0-263 GCF_001194135.2 Octopus bimaculoides | reverse complement strand
TATATATATATATATATATATGCATACATACATATATATATGTATAAATGCATATATTCATATATATATATGTATATGTGCATGTATATTAATATATATATATATACATATCTAAATATGTACGCATACATATACATATGTATATATATATGTGTGTGTTTGTGTGTGTATATACATGTCTGTATGTATATATATACATATATATCTATATACATATATATATATGTATGTATATATATTTATATACATACATATATATATAT
>NW_026313601.1:0-397 GCF_001194135.2 Octopus bimaculoides | reverse complement strand
ATCAAGAACATTGAAGACGGAGCCTTTCAAAATATTCCCTCTTTAATTTCGTTGTGAGTTGGATCAGTTTTGTTGACAACATTCCATTGACCTATGTGTGCGTAAATATTAGCATGTGTTAAAATGTGTATATTTGAATGAGAGTGTGTGTGGAGATGAGTGTGCGACAGAAAGTGTATAAGATATGCATGCATGCGCATATGTTTCTTTGTGTGTGTGTGTGTGGATGAGTGAAAGGGTGTCTACATATGTAACTTTGCAAACCAAATTACATTGGTATGAACAAAATCACATATGTATCAACACATGTTTCTTACATGAGTATCAACAAATATAACTCACACATCTAAGTGTGTACGTAGCACAATATTATTTGTATTTGTATTATTTTATATTG
>NW_026313600.1:0-214 GCF_001194135.2 Octopus bimaculoides | reverse complement strand
TATATAGATACATACATACATACATACATACATACATGCATGCATACATATACATATACATGCACACGTACATACTACATACTTATATACATATATATTTACGTACGTACGTACGTACATATATATACATACATACATATGTATTTATATATATATATGTGTATGTATGTATAAATGTATGAATGTATGTATATATATATATATATATATATAT
>NW_026313599.1:0-243 GCF_001194135.2 Octopus bimaculoides | reverse complement strand
GTCAGCTATAACCTAGAATAGATGTATGGATCTGTACCAATTCTAAACTCTATTTTCGAATATATACTGATTGTACAATGCAACTGAAATTACACTAAGAATGGATAATGGTAATTGTGCATTATGTTCTAAATCGTCTCGTTTATTCAAATTCGAGTTTTCAAAAGTCTAAGTCAAAACAGTGTCTTGTATATATTAAATAGTAGTAGTAGTAGTAGTAGTAGTAGTAGTAGTAGTAGTAGT
>NW_026313598.1:0-207 GCF_001194135.2 Octopus bimaculoides | reverse complement strand
CACACACATACAGTGAAGGTGCATGGCTCAGTGGTTAGAGCTTCAGGTTCACGGTTATGAGGTATGTCACTGGTGGCATGGTGAGGGGAGGCGGATATGCATGAGTAATTACTGGTCTTCCATAAACAACTTTGCCTGGACTTGTGCCTGAGAGAGGAACTTTCTAGGTGCAATCCCATGGTCATGCATGACCGAAGGGGGTCTTTA
>NW_026313597.1:0-396 GCF_001194135.2 Octopus bimaculoides | reverse complement strand
TAATAATAATAATAATAATAATAATAATAATAATAATAATAATGTAGAATCAAATATACAATTAGAAGGCAATCAATGTTGATCTAGAGATAAAACAATAAATGTTATACAGATACAAATGCAAACACAAATCTATAACTTTTATACATTCACTCATACAAAAACACCCAGACACACACACACACACACACACACACACACACACACACACACACATTAATCTTTATTGTTTTATTCTTTTACTTGTTTCAGTCATTTGACTACGGCCATGCTGGAGCACCGCCTTTAGTCGAGCAAATCGGCCCCAGGACTTATTCTTTGCAAGCCTAATACTTATTCTATCGGACCCTTTTTGCCGAACCACTAAGTTACGGGGACGTAAACACACCAGCATCG
>NW_026313596.1:0-238 GCF_001194135.2 Octopus bimaculoides | reverse complement strand
TCTTTTCTCATTCATCCTCTCTTTCTCTGTCTGTCTACCTCTATCTCTCTCCCCCCCTCTCTCTCTCTCTCTCTCTTATTGATTCTTTATGTTGTTATAAATTTCGTTAGGTGTTATTCTCTCAGTCAGTATTTTAACACCAATAAACAAGAAACACCAACTTTTAAAAGAGATCAACGTTATCAGTTTTATACATGAAAAGAAGTCGTGTAACAAAATAATTAAAGAAAAACAAAGT
>NW_026313595.1:0-219 GCF_001194135.2 Octopus bimaculoides | reverse complement strand
GTATTTATATGTATGTCTATGTATCTGTGTGTGTGCATATGTAAATATGTGTATGTGTGTGCGGTGTATAAGTGTATGCTTGCTTGTGTATACGCTTCACATCTATGGGCGTCAATGTATGTCGTTGCGTATATACACGAACATATTAACATACGTATACATATGTATGTGTGTGTGTAGTGTGCGTGTGTTTGTAAGTTTCCGTTAGTGTATGTGTAA
>NW_026313594.1:0-380 GCF_001194135.2 Octopus bimaculoides | reverse complement strand
ACACAAATATGTATACGCGTATATACGTATATATACGTATATATACATATATATATATATGTATACAAATATGTTTATGTGAGTCTGTGTTCCTATGTGTGTATACCTCAACGCTAATCTACACACGGTTACACACACACGCGCTCACACACACATACACACCACACACACATACAGACCACACACACATCTAGATGTAAATATGTATGTAAATATGTATGTATGTATGTATGTATTCGGGTGTATATAATGCAAGGTTTTGTGCTTACGTAGGTGTAATTAGGCACGTGAATAATAGATTAGGTGAGAGATTTAATAAGTGTCAATGTAAACACATATACACATACATACATAAATTCATACATATATATATGTGTATA
>NW_026313593.1:0-224 GCF_001194135.2 Octopus bimaculoides | reverse complement strand
TATATATATATATATATATATATATATATATATATACGTTTTGCAAGATTTTTGATTTGAATTCCTGTTTTGAAACAGCTATTGTTGTATTTGGGGATGGTTATGTTGCCAGTTTAACCAGTGATAGCACACTCACTATATATGTGGTGTTCACTTGCTTTAGTTTTATTTCATATTAATTCTATTTCGGCCAGAGTTCTTTCGTCACACTTCTGTGACCTCAT
>NW_026313592.1:0-273 GCF_001194135.2 Octopus bimaculoides | reverse complement strand
CTGGTGTAGCCATCTGGTTCGCCAGTCCCCAGTCAAATCATCCAGCCCATACTAGCATGGAAAGCGGACGTTAAATGATGATGATGATCTGTGGCTGTGTGACAAGAAGTTTGCTTCTTAACTGTATGTTTCCAGGTTCAGTCCCACTGTGTGGTATCTTGGGCAAGTGTTGTCTGATATAGCCTCAGGCTGTCCACAGCCTTGTGAGTGGATTTGGTAGGTGGAAACTGAAAGAAGCCTATTGTATGTGTGTGTGTGTGTGTGTGTGTGTGT
>NW_026313591.1:0-234 GCF_001194135.2 Octopus bimaculoides | reverse complement strand
ACATACACACACGCACACACACAAACTCATGCATCCTTACAAACATATTTTCTTCTTGTGTACCTATATTTTAAACTCAACTAACTCTATGTGTATACATGTGATATTTACATACCTATCTATCTGTTTGTATGTCTGTTTTTCTGTCTGTCTATCTGTCTGTCTCTTTATTTATCTGTCAATCTATCTATCTATCTATCTATCAGTCTTTCTGTCTGTCTGTCTGTCTCTGTC
>NW_026313590.1:0-249 GCF_001194135.2 Octopus bimaculoides | reverse complement strand
TAATAATAATAATAATAATAATAATAATAATAATAATAATAACAAATAACTCCTTCAATTATTAATGAAATGAAAGCAAATTTATATTCAGTTAGTATTCCTTTTGCTCAATAAACATTATTTATATTTATTTACTTAGTACAATTATTATTGTTATTGCTGTTACTGTAGTTGAGTGAGGATTTATGCAGTCGCTCGATTTGCTAGAAATAGCAGCCACATACTCCTTAAATCACTTCTTTTCTTCTT
>NW_026313589.1:0-581 GCF_001194135.2 Octopus bimaculoides | reverse complement strand
TTTTTTTTTTTTTTTTCTCTTGGCAAGATTTTTCATTTGGCAACTCTCAACATTCTTGCTGTCGTCTGCTGTAAACCGTCTTGCTTATCAAGCCACTTGGCAGGCAAATCTTTACTTACTACCCCTCTTATTCCCTATTTAATTAGGCACATACGCTCTACACTCTCCCTGTCTCTGTCTGTCTCTCTGTCTGTCTGTCTGTCTGTTTGTCTGTCTAACTGTCTGTCAGTTTCTCTCTCTCTCTCTCTCTCTCGCTCGCTCGCTCTCTCCCTCACACAAGCATACACACACACTCTCTCTTTCTTTCTTTTACTCTTTTTTTTCTTACGAATATATAAATATATGTGTGTGGAATAAGAAAGAGAGAGAGAGACCAGACAGACAGAGAGAAAACACACACACACATACACACAAACACACATACATGTACAGACGTACAGATATACATGAAAACATACATGTATACATGCATATATACATACACAGACATACACACATGCAAATATATACATACAGTGTGTGTGTGTGTGTATATGTATATATATTGGCTAAACTGGCAATATGACCATCCCCAAGTACAA
>NW_026313587.1:0-215 GCF_001194135.2 Octopus bimaculoides | reverse complement strand
CACACACACACACACACACACACACACGCACACATTAGACTACATGTGACTCGTTGGGTCACCGGGAAACTGAGTTTCTCCAGCAACAGAGATTTGTTTCGTGGGTTGGAAATATTTGGTTGCTATTTCTTGCACGCCCTGCTACCAGGTAACAGGTATTTTGGTTCCTTTATCGCAAATAGCTGTTACGTGGTAGCAGGGCGTGCTAAAAATAG
>NW_026313586.1:0-248 GCF_001194135.2 Octopus bimaculoides | reverse complement strand
GTGTGTGTGTGTGTGTGTGTGTGTTTTGCAAGTGATTTGTTTTATTTCGTTTATGTGTATAGGTGCAGGCGTGGCTGTGTGGTAAGAACCTGGCTTCCCAGCCACATGTTTCCGGGTTCAGTTCCCACTGCGTGGCGCCTTTAGCGAATGTCTTCTGCTATAGCCTCGGGCCGAATAAAGCCTCGTGAGTGGATATGATAGACGGAAACTGAAAGAAGCCCGTCGTATATACATATATATATATATAT
>NW_026313585.1:0-211 GCF_001194135.2 Octopus bimaculoides | reverse complement strand
TAATGAGTAATGAGTAATGAGTAATGAGTAATGAGTAATGTAATAGGTAATGTATAACGAGTGATTTGTAGTGTAATGTGTAATGTGCAATACGTAGAGTAGTGTAACGTATAATTTGTATTATGAGTAGCGTGTACTGTGTAGTGTTGTGTAATGTGTTTTTGTTATCTTCCAGAAAATTCTTGATATAAAAGACATTTCAAGAAGGAAC
>NW_026313584.1:0-231 GCF_001194135.2 Octopus bimaculoides | reverse complement strand
TATTCTATTTTATTAGATTTTAACTCCCATATGTATTTACTTAGACCTGTGGAATTTTTTAATTTGGGATTTTTGAAAGACTGATAATGCTGAGAAATTCTTTTAATTTCGCTCACTGTCGATCCAATATATTCTTTATTATTAATATTGTTATTATTATTATTATTAGAGGTTACTATATATTTATAAATTACGTTATCTAGATTGCAATTATTATTAAGCCTACATTTG
>NW_026313582.1:0-237 GCF_001194135.2 Octopus bimaculoides | reverse complement strand
ACTTATTTATTTGATTGAACGCGACGCATCCATTCCCAAGTAAGTTTATCTTAACCCATTTTTTTTTGTGTGAGTCACTACTACGTTATACTGTTTTCTTCCTCTCGTCTTTGCTTCCTTCTTCCTCCATCCGTCTCTAATTCTCTTTCTCTCCTCTTTTCATCGTTTCCTGTCTATCTCTCTCTCCTCTTTCCCTTTCTCTCTCTCCTCTTTCCCTTTCTCTCTCTCTCTCCTTTC
>NW_026313581.1:0-414 GCF_001194135.2 Octopus bimaculoides | reverse complement strand
ATATCTACATGCATACAGATATATATATATATGTATATACATGATTCCTGCAGCCTATGTCACGTTTGTAAATGTGCGCTCCCAAATAATTTGCTTACGCACGTCGCGACTCTTCCATCACCATAGTGAGAGAGGGGGAACGAAAGAACGAAGAGTGGAATGGCCTTCTCTTCATGCTCACTTTCCCTTCTTTCACTTCACTGTCTCTTTCATTTTTTCCCGTCCCTTCTTAATTCTTCTATCCCTCTACCTCTCTCTTCTCTCCCCACGTGACCGGTGTTCGGCCCGGCCTGACGTTTCTTTCTTGGTTTGGCTACCATCCGTGCAACATCTATATTCTTCCTTGTGCCGTTTAAATCTTATGTCCCTGCCGTAAGGCTTTATTTCTACACACGCCAGCTTAATTTAATTCGT
>NW_026313580.1:0-298 GCF_001194135.2 Octopus bimaculoides | reverse complement strand
ATAAACTTCTGGAAAGTTTTACAAATTTTTACAGTTCCAGTGATGGCTTGGGTCTAGTTTTCTCCTTTCTGGTTTTGAGAAGCCTAATTTCTCAAGATTTGTATGTAAGTTGTGTATTACATATCGCAGTGCTGCAATATAATTACTGGTATAAACCTGAACTTGTAATCTGGATAGAGTAACTATACATCTCTCAATAGTTCATCATAGGTATTCTCTTTTTCACTGATTTTCACTGATGTATGTATGAATGTATGTGTTTGTGTGTACGCGCGCATGTGTGTATGTATGTTGTATG
>NW_026313579.1:0-272 GCF_001194135.2 Octopus bimaculoides | reverse complement strand
AATTAAATTAAGCTGGCATGTGTGGAAGTAAAGCCTTATGGCAGGGACATGTGACTTAACAGGCACAGAGAGGAATATAGATGTTGCACAGGTGGTAGTCCAACCAAGAAAGAAAGGTCAGGCCTGGCCGAACACCAGTCACATGCCCTTATATAAATTATATATATATATATGTGTATGTATATTGTATTCTTTCCTTATTACTATGATTGACCGTTGACAGGACACTATTCAATTTTTTTTCTCCGTGTTTTTCTCCTTGTCTCCGTATT
>NW_026313578.1:0-270 GCF_001194135.2 Octopus bimaculoides | reverse complement strand
ATACATACATACATACATACATGCATGCATGCATACGTACATACGTGTGTATGTATATGTATTTCACCGGTTCCCAGACTTGTTTTACACGCGCCGCACTTGAAAGCAAAATAAAAAGTTGGTGCACTTAGACTATAAAGTTTTTTTTAAAAATGTATTAACAATAAATATTCAGATATTTTAACCAATAAACTATATGTAATTTTAACTGCAGAAAATTATCGAGTATTAAGTTCTTTATTACATAAATAACTCGTAAAATGTTATTGA
>NW_026313577.1:0-510 GCF_001194135.2 Octopus bimaculoides | reverse complement strand
GCTTACTACTGCATTCTGATACATTACTGTTAACAATACATACAAAACAGTGTAAATTTATGTTCTAAAGTTAAGTCATGTGAAAAAAACAACATACCTTCGTTTATAAAAATATTTCACACTCTCACTCTTTAAAAAAAATAAGTATTATACAGCTTGTGCAAAATATTGACTCAATAAATCACATACACATACATATACACATATTAAGAACCCACGTGATAATAAAATCCATACCCGCTCATAAGAAGAAGTATTTGTGACATGTCCCAGTGAAAACCTGGATAAAATAAAAACATAATCGACGTGACAGTTGAGATTTACGTCAGAGAAGAGAAGCTGTGGACATCAGCTGAACGACGGATGTTAGCATAAAGCTAAAGAACTTAAAAAAACATCCTTGTTGATGTTGAAATTACAAGGAAGGAGCATTGGACCTAGCTTAGAAATCACCTCGCCCTCCAATGGCAAAAAATAGTGAAATAAAACTAAATAACCCCGTGTATACAT
>NW_026313576.1:0-312 GCF_001194135.2 Octopus bimaculoides | reverse complement strand
GACCAATGTAATAAGTAGTAGTCTCACAATGAATAAGTCCCGGGGTTGATTTCTTCGACTGAAACCCTTTAAGGCGGTGCTACAGCATGGCTGCAATCAAATGACTGAAAGAAGCAAAAGAATATATACGTATGCACATTCAATTGAATGTCTTTGTTATTGAAACAAAAAGTGCAGTGAGGATTTAAACAAGGTACACTTCAACATCCTTAAAAATTTTATTTCGTATATATATTTCTCTATTTGTAAGAGAATAATATGAATGTTTTCACATCATCAGAAATATTCACAACTAAGTCTTCCTTAAAAAAA
>NW_026313575.1:0-505 GCF_001194135.2 Octopus bimaculoides | reverse complement strand
TATTTATTAGCAAAGTATCATATGAAATAATTTTTTGCTTTAATCTTGGAATTAAATGGGTTTTGATTTACTGTCAGGTGAATTTTGGCCAACCTTATATACAAATATATATATAGTTCATGGATGAGATCCAGATATTCTCCACATAGAATAATCATAGTAGTGCTCAAAAGATTCAAACCTAGACTTCAATATCTTTACAGGGGATATTCCACAAGGTAAAGAAAGGCAATAAGAAGGATCAGGTCAAGCGGATATAGAAACAAATGTGGGGACAAGCAAATTAGACACATCAATATATAAAGTATATTAAATACATCAAATACAAAATATGTATGTATACATATGAAAATGTCTAACTTACACAGAGTACAAATGATAGAGAAAATTAAAGGGGTGGAAGAAAGGTATTACAAATGCAACAGCTTGGACTTGTAATACCATTTGCTTATCCCCACATTTACAAATATATATATTTGTAATATTAGTGAGTGTGTGTGTGTGT
>NW_026313574.1:0-361 GCF_001194135.2 Octopus bimaculoides | reverse complement strand
TATATATATATATATATATATATATATATATATACATGCATAGATAGATAAATATATGGTTAGATGGATGGATAGATAGACAGACAGATTGATAGATAGATATAGATAAAGGTGTATATGCAAATGTATATATATATTCATACACTTCTTACTCTCTTGTTTGATTGAATAATATATACGCAAATAATAAATGTGTGATGTATTTAGATACCGTTGCATGTACGCGATACACCGAAAGAGAGTGAGACATACATACATACATACATACATACATACATACATGAATACGCTGTTGTTGATGTTGAAATTCTAACGAAGGAGCCTTGAATCTAGGTTAGAAACCGGCTCTTTCTCTATTGGC
>NW_026313573.1:0-202 GCF_001194135.2 Octopus bimaculoides | reverse complement strand
GTCGCTATTGTTGGTCGTGTTTATCGCTCTCTGTTAATATTATTGTTATTCTTATTGTTGTAAATGTCGTTGTTGTTATTGTTGTAGTCGTTGTTAGTGATTTTTTTGTTGTTCTTGTATTGATGTTTCTATTGTTGTTCTTGTTTCTCGTGTTTTTTTCCTGCATTTCTTGTTGCTTTTACTGTTGTTGCATGTAGTTCTT
>NW_026313572.1:0-257 GCF_001194135.2 Octopus bimaculoides | reverse complement strand
TTTTTTTTTTAATATGGCTTCATTCTAATATTTATCGTGATATCATTGAAATTATGTACATATGTACACACATACATGCATACATACATATGTGTTTTTAATCATCACTTGACCTAGGCCTAGACAGCAAGATTACGTAAATGTATTTGTGTGTGTGTGTATGTTTGTGTGTTGTGTTGTGTGTGTGTTTGTGTGTGGCTGAGCGTATGTGTCTGTGAATATTAAATTTACACAGTGAGTGTATGAATTACATGCTT
>NW_026313571.1:0-415 GCF_001194135.2 Octopus bimaculoides | reverse complement strand
CATACATACATACATACATACATACATACATACGTACATATATTCATCATAGCAAACTAGTCTGCTGTGATGAATCTACAAATAAACATACAAAACATCTAAGGGTATATATATATTTTTCCTCTCTGAAGATATTATGCTCAGAAATATGAACTTAATATTTAATTAATTTCACTGTGTATAATTGAAACAGGTGTAAGCGATAATGATCGATTTGTTGTTGATAATAAACTTTTATTAACTTCACGATCTCCATTTTCATCTACCTTTATATGAACATAAACTACAGTTTATGTGCACACCTATTATTTTAAAGAAATAAATTCCGCCCCCCCAAATATTAGTTATTGAACCAGTAGTTCTTTTGATGACACTTTCCCTTCATGAGGCTAACAACCTCTATCTAAATTATATA
>NW_026313570.1:2848-3209 GCF_001194135.2 Octopus bimaculoides | reverse complement strand
CCCTTGACTCACTCACACTCTGTCTCTTACAAACACACAAATACATAAATATATATAAACATACTTACAAAGATACACGTGTGTATGCGCGCGTGCGCGTGTGTGCTGTGTGTGTGTGAGAGAGAGAGAGAGAGACAGACAGACACAAAGAGAGAGACAGAGAGAGAGAGAGACAGACCGAGCTAGTGAAGGGGTGTGTCGACAATTATACGTACATACATAAATAGTCATACATTTCTTGTACGTATGTGTGAGTGTGTGTGTGAGAGAGAGAGTCACTGAAACATCTCTCTGTCTGTCTCTCTCTCTCTGTCTCACACACACACGTGCAGATATACACAGAAAAGATGTATGCATATGT
>NW_026313570.1:0-2733 GCF_001194135.2 Octopus bimaculoides | reverse complement strand
TCTTGTACGGAATATTTAAATTTATGAACTTCATAAATACGTGTTTCAGTAATTGATCGTAGTTGTTTACAGAAAGCGAACATTAAAAGTAGAGAGTGAGAGACGTCGCCGTTTTTTCACGTCCGTACCGGAAGTTGACATTGAGAAACCTTTTTAAAGAAGTGAATCTTAAATATAAAGCAATATTATTTATTTTTAATTAGAGATAAAAAAAAATCAAATGAAGAGCCTAAGATTTATCCGAAGTCAAATTATTCATGTATTACAAGTATGGAAGTAAATGGTGAAGCCGTTTTCACGTGATAAACGATTACACACACATCTCTGTTTTATATATAGTATAGATATATATAAGGTGACCGTTAATAAAGTCACAGTAATAAAGTTACAATTTTGGCTAGGTTAAAAAAGTCATAATTAATTTATGGTAACCAGTAATAAAGTCACAATTAACTTATAAGAACCGGACAAAAACTCCCTAGGACAAAGCCCCCTCGGACAAAAACCCTCCGGACAAACCCCCTGTGACTTTTTCCTGACTTTTTTTCCGTGACTTTTTTCTGTGACTTATTTTTACCTGGATTCATATATGTATGTATGTATGTATGTATGTATGTATGTATGTATGTATGTATGTACTAGCTCTACGATATTAGCCTCCAGACGCACTCTGTATTTATCATTTTAACTCCTTCACATGTTTCCCCTTTGCACATACTGGAGAGAGGTTTTTGTGTATCACAAGCCACCCAAGATCATACATATGAGAAGATGCATATATGGATATATTCTCTTCCATTCTCTAAGTTCTCTTTACGGTCGTGATGTATATTTTCAGGTTCATTTTTGCTGATTTTTTTTTTTAGATTAAGTGATAGCATACAAGCTTTGGCGTTATATGAATCAACCTGGAATTTAGTATATACGACCGAGCAGAAGAAACAAACAATGATATTTGATATGGTGCTCTGTTTAATTTCAATGAAACTTAAATGAGATTAGTAACAATAAGAAAGTGGATGTCAAGAGTAGGAAGTAGTTCATAATGTGTACTAAAACTAGCAGAGTTAGTTGGAAAGAAAGGCTGAGAAGAAATGTGAGAGAAACTCTCAGCTAGATGGATTATTTTTTCATTACAATTTAGTCAGAGAAGAACAACGCCTATAACCCTTTATTTTTAGGGCCTTTGAGATCATTGGTATTAAGATAGTAAGTTTTCTTCTAAAACGGAGATCCGGTATGAATTCTTGCAAACAGTGTGACCCGTTTTAAAAGCAAACAAGGAACAGACTTTGTATTAAAGCAGACGACTGATTAAGTCTACTACAATACAGGAGATCAGAATGCAATGAGCTGGAACATAGAGTGCAAGACGTGAAAATACGAGGTGGTATGAAAAAGGCCCCAGACTAGTTACGCTTAATAAAAAAAAAACAACTTATTTACCTATATTTTAACAACATCTCCTTCGAAATAGTGACCTTGTGCAGCAATACACCGGTCCTAGTGTTCCTGCCACTTTTGTAGTCCGACCTGGAATTCGTGTTCCGTAAGCGAGTCCTCGAAGACCTACGATTCACTCTGGATCTCGACAACGGTGTTAAAGCGGCGACCTTTGAGCTGCATTTTCATATTGGGGGAGAAATAGAAGTGTAGCGAATAGTGGTGCAGAAACGATACCATGTTGTTGATTTGGGTGAGAAACTCACGAGTGAGGAGAGCTCGGTGACGGGGTGTACTATCGTCGTAAAGAATCCAATTCTTTGCGCTCAACAGATCCAATCGCTTCCGCCGAATCTCCTTCCTCAAACACTTCAAAATGTCGCAACAGAACTAACGATTGACAGTTTGGCCCTGGGGCCGAATTCTTGATGCATAATATCACTGACGTAATGCTTTAGTTTATCTATCTATCTATCTACCCACCTAGCAATCTACCTATCTGTCTATCTATCTACCTATCTACCTATCTGTTTATCTATTCATCTACCTATTTATCTATCAATCAGTCTCTATATATGTATGTTCGTATACATACATACATGCATACATACATACATACATACATACATACATACATACATACATACATACATACATACATAAAAAAATGCATGCATACACATACGAAACAAACCATATTAAGTTCGTACGAGTTTAAGATGGAGACGCTAGAGTGGGTTAGTAACAGAATACAGAAGAAAGAAAGAAAGAAAGAAAAAAAGAAAGATCAAGGTAAGATGGGAAGAGGGATAAAAATAATCTGGATATACACAGCTTGTGTGGGAGTAACAGAAATAAACAGAGAGCGCGTAAGAATGAGAGAGAGGTGAATGTAGATAAGAACACAAAAACAAATATCGTTATTGTTGTTGGCGTTTTTGTTGTAGCTAGCTGTTTTTCTTTCTATATCTCCCAGTGAACTCAATGGCCAGAAGATCAGAGGTATCACTCTTTGATATATTTTGCCAGTAGAGGGCAGTACACAGATCTTAAAGAAACAAACACCGATTTTCTTTCCGAAACTTCGTAACTAAATTTTGTTTTGGCTTCTTATTTATTTATTATGTCTGTGTATATGTGAATATATGTATATAAGAATAGAGAAACACACACCTACACACATTTATAAGGTGCTTGAACAGACATACACTCACATACACATACAAAAACATGTATATGGTTTTATATATATATATATATATATATATATTATATATATATATATATTAT
>NW_026313569.1:0-555 GCF_001194135.2 Octopus bimaculoides | reverse complement strand
GCAGAATCGTTAGCACGCCGGGCGAAATGCTTAGCGGTATTTCGTCCGCCTTTACGCTCTGGGTTCAAATTCCGCCGAGGTTGATTTGCCTTTCATCCTTTCCGGATCGACAAATTATGTATCAGTTACGCATTAGGGTTGATGTAATTGTCTAGTGCCCTCCACCAAAATTTCAGGCCTTGTGCTTATAGTAGAAAGGATTATTATTATTATTATTATTATTGTTGTTGTTGTTGTTACAAATGTGGTGGGATTGGCAGAATCGTTAGCTTAGCGGCATTTCGTCTGCCGCTACGTTCTGAGTTCAGATTCCACCGACGTTGGCTTTGCCTTTTATCCTTTTGGGTTCGTTGATATAAGTACCAGTTACGCACTCGGGTTGATGTAACCAACCCCCTTCACCTAAAAATTCTCAAGGCCATGGGCCTCGAGTAGAAACAATGATTATTATTGTTATTGTTGCTGTTATTATTTTTGAAGACTGGGAGTTGGCACGATCATTCGCACGCTGGACAAAATTCTTAGCGGCATTTCGTCTGTCTTTATATTCGAAGT
>NW_026313568.1:0-297 GCF_001194135.2 Octopus bimaculoides | reverse complement strand
CTCGGCCGGTGGTCGGAAATAAGGTAAAGGATGACTCGTTCGAGAAAATATCATTCTTCCACTGCTCTAGGGACCAATTCTGTAGGTTTTCATTCCACTCTAAACGCTTTGCAACATTTGTTTTTGAAAGTAATGGTTTTCTGATTGCAGACATCCCATGAAATGCAGCTTTATGCAGCTCCCGGCGAACAGTTTTTGTGGAAACTGGGTTCACGAGGTGATCATTAAGCTCTGCAGTAATTTGGGCAGCTGTACTTTGGTGATCCTTTCTAACAATTCGCGTAAGAGTCCGGCGGT
>NW_026313567.1:0-385 GCF_001194135.2 Octopus bimaculoides | reverse complement strand
GACTAAAAGCGGTGCTCCAACATGGCCGCAGTCAAATGACTGAAACAAATGAAAGAATAAAAGAGTTAATATACAACAGATTTCTAAACTTCAGCGTATTCCTCTTCAGTGGTATTTTCTAAATTCCTTCTCATATTCAGGTTTTCTGAAACACCTGCCTCAGATGCCTTAAGTACCCGCTCCACCTTTACAACAAGAATTCAAAGTGTCCATACCAAAAGATAACATACATGTCATATGCTTAAACATTATGATTAACTTACATTCTCTCCATATACTTTACATTTTTAGATTTTAGGTAGAAGCACCAAAATCCTTCGCATATTTACAAGTGAGCACCCCGTCGCTTACGACGTCGAGGGTTCCAGTTGATCTGATCAACGGA
>NW_026313566.1:0-462 GCF_001194135.2 Octopus bimaculoides | reverse complement strand
TACGTCCCCATAACTTAGCTGTTTGGCAAAAGAGACCAATAGAATAAGTACAATTGCCACTTCTGTCACTGTCACCAACACTAACAACAACAACGCCAATAATGATGACAGCAATGACACCACTGATGACCACGATGATAATGCTACCACCGCTGCTGCCAATGCATTTTCCCCCCAAGGTACTTACCTTCAGCCTTTTTAGTTGTCTACATTTACTCTATTGTGCAAATCAGCTCATTGAAAGCAGCTGTGTTGTAGTGTGCCCCTATTTTCAAGGTTAGACCACTTTATTTTAATAGAACAATGAATGTAAAACTAATTAAATAAAAATATAATATAACTAATTAGTTTTCACTAATCGTAATTAGTGAATCTTATTAAGGCAGCTATATATATTGTGCAAGTGATAGTTAAGAAACTTTATTAACCCTTTCGTTACTGTATTTATTTTGAGATGCTCTG
>NW_026313565.1:0-341 GCF_001194135.2 Octopus bimaculoides | reverse complement strand
ATAGATAGATAGATAGATAGATAGATAGATAGATATACATGTATATCTACCACAAGGTAGATAAAAACCACCTGTCCTTTTCAGCTAAAGAAAGCGGTGAGACGATCTTCACGATGGGCTCAACTGACACCTGGATCCATTGTACACGTGACAGCAAGTGTTTAACATAACCCCCACAATATATTTTATTCTCTCTCTTTTTATTTCCTCGTGTTCCTTTCCGTTGAAGAGCGTAGGCTCGAAACGTAAAAGACTTTCTCACCTTCCGGAGCGTTAAACAAATACACCTGTTTGTTGTTTATACACCCGTCTTCGTCTTTTGTTTTTCTGTAAATTTCAAC
>NW_026313564.1:935-2420 GCF_001194135.2 Octopus bimaculoides | reverse complement strand
CATCACACACAACTACAGTGAAGGATTAAACAATGCAGGTCAGTCTCTCTCTTCTTCTCTTTGGTTCTTATCTTTTCATATTCATTATAACATTTGTTTAATATGTGTTTCTAATGAAAGACAAGGTAAGGATAATATCTAAAATGTCTGCCATGTTGTATATATATATACACAGGGACTGGGACAGTGGAGGATCGAGAGATCTAGCCATCACTTCCACCATTAACAACAACAACAACAACAACACCTGCAGTAGTCATTATAATACAATTACTTCAAACTGGATTACATCTTTTAATGTCAGAATCTCAAAAGACTCCTTATTGATGAGATATTAAACTATATATATATTGCTACGGTATGTTTTATATTGGTATGATATAGTTTACACTAGATATATATATCTATATCTATATATATACTGTTGGAAAACATTGATTGATATTACAACCGGGTGTTAGTATTGTATGTCTGTGTTATTATTCACTAATTAAATCTTTATCTATCTTTAGCTTTAATGAACTTTATCAGATCACTAATATCCCCATATATATATATATATATATATATATTTACATATCTATATATATATATGTCCCTTGTTAAATATCTCTTATGTATTTCTTTGTATATAATATACCAAGAATGTTCATTATTATAATTAATATCATCATCATCATCATCGTTGTTGTTGTTGTTATTGTTATTAATGTGGTGAGCAGGGAAAATTGTTAGCACATTGCACAAAATGCTTAGCAGCACTTCATTTGTCCGTCCTTACCTTCTGAGTTTGAATTTCGCCAAGTTCAACACTACCTTTAATCTTTATAAGGTTGATAAAATAAGTACCAGATGATTATTGGGGTCAATGTAATCAACTTATCCCATCGACCCCAGTGCCCAACTGGTACTTATTTTATCAACCCCAAACGGTTGAAAGGCAAAGTCGACCCCAGCAGGATTTGAACTCAGAATGTAAAGGCAGATGAAATACCACCAAGCATTTTGCTCATCAGGATAATGCTTCTGCCTGCTTACTGCCTTGTTCTGTCTCTGTTACTGATGCCACTGTGTTGAGCTTTAATCATGATTGTGTCAATATAATTTTGATATTTCAAATCTAGTTTAATATAAAATATACCTTGAAGATATTTATTGAATACATTTATGAGTTTATGTTGCAACATTCATGACGTGAAACCATGTGTTGAAACAGATTTTGTTGTATTTCGGGATGGTCTCTCTTTATTTATTTTTATTTTTTTTTTTTTCCCCAAATAAACACACACACTATATATTTGTTCTTCACTCATTTATTACTCATGTTCATTGTCTGGAAGAAATCTTTCATCACACATCTGTGACCTCTTCAGCCTCATGAGTTAAAATAAGAACAGTAATGAACAAGAGAAGAATGAAGATATAGTGTGTGTGTGTGTTTATTTGGCAAAAAAAAAAAAAATTACCATCCCGAAATACAACAAT
>NW_026313564.1:0-925 GCF_001194135.2 Octopus bimaculoides | reverse complement strand
TCCATACAATCATATTCCAACCATTAGCTTTGTGAACCCAAATCTATAATATTCCCTAATAACTCTATTTTGGTTAATTCTGTTCTGGTTAGGGCCAACTGTCATTGCATGGTACTTTGTGTATGTTGGGGATGATGGTTCCTTTCTTCTTCCTCTTTTTCTTTAATTATTTCTAATTCACAATTTCATCCCTGAAATATTTCTCTTACAGTATTTTTTGTTTTTTTATTTTTTTCAACAATATTGTATTCTTCAAGTGAAGTTTGTTGTAGTTGTGAGTATCAGAAAGGACGATGTGTTGGTCAGCAGCATTTTTGATTCGGTCAAGTATTTTAGGAGTTTGTTTTATGATGATAAATCTGTTTCATATCGCTTCAGTTGGATTTTTGTTCTGGTTTAGAATATATGAATATTTCAGTTATTCCAGGGAGATAAGTCAGACTAAAGGCTGATTGTGTTGGAAATCTGCAAATTTAAAATTAACAAAATTGATATGCTGTTATAATAGAACCTTTTCGACGATCGCCACATGATCCATTTCTCAAATTCGGAGAAACATGATGATACATCCTTCTTGGGAGGTACTGCCTTTCTTTCAAAAAGGGTGTGCCAACATCTTTCTTTTTCTCTGAAACAGGACTTGATCTCAAACATTCAAATCTTCCCCTTAAGAAACGGCATACAAGTTTAAAAGATTTTATTTTTGTACTTACAAATACAATCTCAGCTGGCATATACCACAACCGTTTTCTTTGAATTCCTTTTTTTAACTCCTTATATACTTCAAATTATTTATTTGGATGTAGTAGAGTGTATTTACAGATAGAAATAACATTTATACAATGGTTATTACAATGATAAATTGTTATATTCAATTTTATTTAGTTTTTCAATATGTCTGTTGTCTTTTGTAGCAATTTCTCCT
>NW_026313562.1:9604-10555 GCF_001194135.2 Octopus bimaculoides | reverse complement strand
CACACACACACACACATATCGACTATATTGACTTTGTAGTTTCGTTGTTTACCACTCAATCTTCAATGATTATTAAGAGCTATTGTGTACACGCAGAGAATTTTCCCATTGAAAAGTAATGTTTGCTCTACGTGTGTATTTTTCCATTATTTATTTTATTTAGAGTCGGTAGGTATGGAGTCTTGGAATATGCACACGTCTGTGTATGTGTATGTGTGTGTGAGATGGGGGTCAGGTGTGTGTGTGTGTGTGTGTGTGTGTGTGTGTGTGTGTGTGTGAATGCGTGGGTTGATGGGTAGTACTTAGAGCGAAGAATTGTTTAGAGCATATTGCTTTCTCGAAGACGTTTGCACATGAAAGATGCCTTCACGTCTCACTAGGTCGTTAAAAAATAATCATGCTCGCGTTTTTGAGTTCTATATGTGCTCTCCCAGACTGATCACACACACACACACACACACACACACACACACACACACACACACACACACACACACACACACACACACACACACACACACACACACACACACACACACGCATACACGCATACACGCACACATTTAACAGTATGTACAGTAAATAGTATAATGAAGGGACGCAAATTACAACACAGGCAACAGCAAAGTGAACACAGTAACACCAATGAATAGAGGGAAACTCAGTCTATTTATATGTCACTGCGGGAGAGAGATAAAACATTTTAACGTTTCGGGCAATACTCCTTCGTCAAGACTGAATAGCATGAATTACCTCCTGTAGCTTTAATTACCACAAACCTTCACAAATATACACTTATAATTATATATATTTTTATTATATATGTGTGTGTGTTTATACAAGCATATATATATATATATATATATATATATGTATATATATATATATATATATATGTATACACTCATAAATATACATATATAACATATATATATGTATATATCGTATATA
>NW_026313562.1:7905-9025 GCF_001194135.2 Octopus bimaculoides | reverse complement strand
CCCACACACAGCGAAAAGGCACACATATCTACAATTTCGCGTCTGTGTACGGAGAAATGTGTTGTTTTTCGACAAGGCATTCTTGTGTGTCCACACAACACAGTAGAATGTCCTGTTGGAAATAACATATTTCTCTGAACTTTGATTATTTTCTTCCCGGAAATATTGTTGGATCACTATAATATCTCTGTAAGGTAATACATTATAATTTCTACGTGTTTTCAGGTAGAAATTATAAACACAGCGACACCATTTTTGAAGGAGTAGAGGGGTACGAATACAGACACAAAGACAGTCACACTCATACACATACATACACCCGCCCACATATATGCGACGAGCTTCTTTCAGTTTCCATCTACCAAATTCACTTACAAGGCTCTGGTCAGCCTGAGGCTATAGTAGAAGATACTTGCCCAAGGTGCCGTGCAATGGGACTGAACCAGGACCCCTGTGGTTGGGAAGCAAGCGTCTTACCACACAGCCATGCCTGCACTACGATCTGTAATTTCAACACCTTGACTCGAGTTTTGTTACCCTACAGCAAATCAGAATAGGTTAAAGTTATTGCAAAGTAAATGAACATATTTTTGGAATTGTAACACTCTCTTTATTAAACATGAAGAAAGTTCGCTACTTTTAGTGCACACCTCCCGCTTATACGCACATAAACACACACACACACACACACACGCACACACACACACACACACACACACACACACACACTACTTGTTAAGTTAAAAGGCCGGTTTCCCGTTTTCTGCGTATATATTCCATCCTGGACGGGACGCCGGTCCGCCGTAGGAAGACTAACTTTTGTCAGCCGAGCGGACTGGACACCCCATGAGAGGAAGTATTTTGCTCGAAAGCACCACTCATCGGCCAGCTCAGGAATCGAAACCATAATCTTAATATCATGAGTGCAACGCGCTAATCACTAAGCCGCTCGCTTCCACAGTCGACAAGTTAGCGACATCAAATTTCGTTCACTAGAAAAATCGAGAAAATGTGCTGCGTTCGCTTCTGCACTCGCTGTCTCTCAACCTCTATTATCACAACCCCTCAATCTGGAAACTAGTCCTTGAGTCACTCACACGCGCGTGGGCACACACACACA
>NW_026313562.1:2516-5813 GCF_001194135.2 Octopus bimaculoides | reverse complement strand
GGTTCTTTTCTCAATCATAACTGTTTGCGAAAAAATTTTCTCTCCAAATATCTATCTATCTGTCTATCTATCTATCTATCTCTCTATATATATAGATATATATATATACACGCTGAGGTTCTGAGTTTTAATTTTCATATCTGTATGTATGTTTGTGTGTGTGCGTGTATGTGTGCATCTATCTATCTATCTATCTATCTATATTCTATTTTTTATTAACTTGTTTCAGTCACTTGACTGCGGCCATGCTGGATCACCGCTTTTAGTAGAACAAATCGACCCCAGGGCTTATTCTTTGTAACCCGAGTGTATATTCTATCGGAATCTTTTGCCGAACCGCTAATTTACGGGGACATAAACACATTAACATCGGTTGTCAAGCGATGGTGAGTGACAAACAAAGACACACAAACACATAGATACATATTAACATACACACAGTTTCAGTTTCCGTCTACGAAATCCACTCACAAGGCTTTTGTCGGCCCGAAGCTATAGTAGAAAACACTTGTACAAGGTGCCACGCAGTGGGACTGAACCCGGAATCATATGGTTGTGAATATATATATATATATATATATATACACATGAAATAGGTGCAGGTGTAGCTGTGTAGTTAAGATGCTTGCTTTGTTTGGCAAACATGTGGCTTTGAGTTCAAGTCTTCTCTTCGAAATATTGAGTAGGTGTCGTGTACGATAAACATGGGTCGACCGATATCTTGTGAGCGAATATTATTGAGAGGATCTTAGAGAGAAGCTCACTGTGTACGTGCATACAGGTCATTCGGGTTAAATTTGACGGTTTTTATGTCTCCCTTTTCAGGAAGAGCTTGGTGTATTGGTGAACAGTCAACAGCGTTGCAGATCAGGATTTAAGCTGCAGCTGAGAAAACGTTAACACGGAGGACTAGGGACCATCTGGATATTGGTTTGAAATTTTGGTACAAGGCCAGTAATTTTGTAGGGGAAGCGGTAAGCCGATTATATCGACCTCAGTGCTCAAATGGTACTTGTATTTTCGACCACGAAAGGATGAAAAACAAAGTCCACCTCGGTGGAATTCGAACTGAGAACATTAAGATAGACGTGTGAACGATTCTGCTAGCTCACAGCTTTAAGCCATTTGAATATTGGAAAAATGTTACTTGTACTTTGATGATTTGTGCCGGGTATCAAAATGCAGAGTATCATGACTGCCAGATATCATGGCTGCTATTCAAAGGTCTTTAAACACTGCAAAGCCGTAAGAGGTGACATGAAGAGCTGCAACGGAGACTACAAAGCCGTTGTCAGCAGGAAGGGATCGACAGGCGTTCTGATTGAGTCCGCACGCCGGAATTCATGCGTACAATTTTGAGCAAGGCCTTTGGTTCAATTGAGAACGCTATGTGAAACCGCCGGAGACTGTGGTGAATCTCTGACTGGAGAGGGTTGCTGGTGCTAGGCCATATGTGTTACAGCAGGATTCCGTCGTTTCTTGCTATATCTCCAGAAATACTCAGAAGTTGTTGCTCGGAGAATTTCTACGATATCACCGGCCCCAATTTCTGTCCTCCTAATTCCCCCGATTATAACCCCATGGATTACTCTGTGAGGGGCATGACTGAGAAAGACACCAACCGCTCTGCCTACAATACCAAGGCTGAGCTGGTGGCGAAGATCAAGGAGGAGTTCAAAGATCTTCCCAGGGACACAGGAAGGAAAGTAAGCGACAGGCTCCGGAGTCGTCTTGAGATCGTAGTGGAATCAGAGGACGGTTACTTTGAGTAGTCGTAATCTAGTTGAAATTTTTCCAAATTTATAAGATATTTTAATTTTTTGCTGGGTAATTGTGTGGTTTCTCTTTTTATACAAACTGTCAAATTTAGCAGGAATACTGTGTGTATGTGTGTGTGTGTGTGTGTGTGTATGTGTGTGTACTAATATATACTTGTGTATGTGTGTACGTATATATACTTGTGTGTGTGAGTGTGTACGTGCATATACTTGTGTGTGTGTGTATGTGTATGTCTGTATACGTGTATATATACTTGTGTGTGTGTAAAGACTTTGAGTCTTTGTGTTAGAGTGTTTGGATTACGATTGTAAGGTTCGGAGTTCGATTCCTGGTGGCACGTTGTGCCCTTGAGCAGAACACTTTATTTCAAATTCACGGTGTTTCAACCCACCCAGCTAGCAAAAATGTGTTGTGTGAGCAACTCAAAGGGGCAGCCTTGGCACACTCTGTGTCACGTTGAACCTCACTCAGAACTACGTTAAAGGTACACGGGTCTATGGGGTGCTCAGCCACTCGGCCTCGTCGTCACAACCCGTACATTGTGGTCACATCGCTTGAAAAGTTGTGTTGGTTGGTTTACGTTCCCATAACTTAGCGGTCCCTGAAAATAAGTAACAAACTTTAATAATTCTAAGTACCTGTGTTTCCCCAAACCCTTCAAAGTGGTGCCCCAGCATGGCCGCAGTGCGATGGCTGAACCAAATAATATATATATATATATATATATATATATATATATATGTGTGTGTGTGTGTGTGTGTGTGTATGCAATAAATTTATAGTTTCCAGGTATATCATTATTTAAATGTGGCAGCACATCAGAAGTCACATAAAAATGTGTGGCAGAAAACGCTTTTTACTTTTTATAACCATATCAAATAGAACATCGTATCGGCTTTTAGTAACTTGCCTACGATTATTAACAGAGTTGTTCAGAGCTTCAAAAGTCGATGGTAATGAAATATATAAATAGAAACAAGTAAGAAAGAATACAACAATATACAGAGAATCGATATGAATTTAACTTTTTTTTTGTTGAAGAATATGTGAGAAGATAATGATCTTGGTCGTCGTATATCAAGGTTAATATTCTGAGAGGAAAAAAAACGCTCGATATAATGACAATTAAAATATATGGGAAAACTAAAACAAAGCAAAACAAAAAAGAAACAAAAAGCAAAAAGCAAAGGAAAAAACTACAGTATGAGACAAATATCGGGAAATGTCTTTCAATTCATTCTGGTATTCCACACATTGTATCTGCCATGTTGTATTTGTACAAACAATAACGCGTACCGATATATGTATATACATGCGTGCGTATATAGACGTGTGTATGTATATATTCATATATAAATTATTAAATATAATGTATATATATATATATATATCTGTATGTATATATGTATGTATGTCTATTCATTAACATCCACAAAATATAGTCAAAATCTTAAATGAATTCAAAAGTTTGTGTGATATTCAATGAACAGAATGGTTCTTCTATCATTTGATGTCTTC
>NW_026313562.1:1568-2294 GCF_001194135.2 Octopus bimaculoides | reverse complement strand
CGTTAAAGAAAGAGTTATGTTTTGTATTTTTTCCACACATATTTTTTCTGTTTTCTCCCCTCCATCATGCTTTTTACCTGTTTTTTTTTTCCTGTGCGTCTATAGACACGTACATGGAACCTTATGTGCGCGCTTGTGAATGTGTGCGTGTGTGCGGATATGTGCGTATATAGATGTATGTGCGTGCATGCGAAAATATGCGCTTATAGACGCGTTTTAACCTTATAGCTTTTTCACACTTTCTTCTGTATTTTGCTTTTAGCCCTATAAGGATTTTTTTCTGCGTGCTTGTGTATGGGTGAGAAGTTGTTGAGTGCGTGTGTGTGTTGGTGTGTATGCGGGTATACACGTGTATGCGGGTATATATATATGTATATGTACATATATGTATAGTTTTTGGCGAGTATGTGGGTGAGCATGTGTGTGTTTCAAGCGAGGGTGGTTTAGTATATAGGCGATGTACGGATCGGTTCGCTAACGCGAACACTATAGACTTTTCTACTCCCTTACCTTTACCCCCTCCCCTTACTTAGCGGTCTACAGCTCTTTTGTCTTAATAACGGTCAACTACACAGTAATTTTCCTTTGTTTAACGGTAATTTTTCACAGGAATTTTCAATGGCCGGAAACTGAAGAGATGTTGGCGTGGGCTCCCACTCCGGAATCCGAAACTCGGAGTTTTGTCATGGCTACCGAATAACTGTCACATATTTTTACAGATATATA
>NW_026313562.1:0-344 GCF_001194135.2 Octopus bimaculoides | reverse complement strand
GAGAGAGAGAGAGAGAGAGGGAGAGAGAACGAGAGAGAGAGGCAGAGAGGGAGGGAGAGAGAGAGATACCAGTGAGTAGGAAAATATATTTTTGTTAATGATACTAAAAAGCAAAAATTCCTAAATCCTAGTTGATATAAAATATTTGAGCAGTGTGAGTATGTGTATGAATGTGTTTGTGTGTGAGTGTATGTGTGTGTGTGTGTGTGTGTGTGCGCGCGCACGCTGAGAGAGAGAGAGAGATAGAGAAATGCATTTATGCATATATACATATAGTTTTACATACACACACATAGAGAAAAATGCATATATGCATATATACATATAGTTTTACATACATAAAC
>NW_026313561.1:0-534 GCF_001194135.2 Octopus bimaculoides | reverse complement strand
TGTATGGGGAGTGCCTGTATTATCTATATCCTCTGTTAATACATGTTCGTATATTTTTGTTTTCATTTATTTATTTATTTGTTCATGTGTTTATACCTACTTTTTTGGTATTTAAATTAATTTTGTTAACGTATGTAGTATTTAATTCCATTTGTTTATCTATGTATTGTATTATATTTTGTTCATATTGTTATTGGTTTATGGGGAACGTATTGTCACATGTTGTAGTTTGTTAGGGGTGTGTGTTAGCGTTCCATTCCAGTTTCCTATTCAGGCTAGGTTTCTCTTCTATTATGTGTGTAGCTTCAGTAATTTGTCTAAGTGCTGCGTCTCTGCTATGTGTGGATAAGATTTTAATTTCTATGTTGTTGAGTGAGCCTCCATGTTCTTGCTCAGCCTGCTGGTACAGAACTGATGAGCTCTTCTCTTCCTTAAGTTCCCTCCAACGTTCATTTACCCGCTCCCCTATGCTCCGTGCGGTTTCATCTATTTGCTGGATGCTCTCCATAGTATTAGTTTCTATTTCTATTTCAA
>NW_026313560.1:0-726 GCF_001194135.2 Octopus bimaculoides | reverse complement strand
GCCTATGCTCTTCCACAGAAAAGAACACAGAAAGAAACAAGGAGAGAAAATAAAGTGTAGTGGCTAGCGATCTATTGGGTTTTCTCAATTTAAAAATTATTACTTATAATAAATATATTAAATATATATATTTTTTAATTATTAAAAATCAAATTAACACCGGTCTGATGGAAGAAAGTTTTGTGTAAGCGTTTTTCACTGCTTTCAGTTTTTCAGACGTTGTTGATTAAATAATCGTTACCAGCACAACAGAATAAAAAAGCATGTCAATAAAATGTGAAGGTGAGGTTGATATTTTATTTACTTATTTTTGATTTCTAGGGCGTTCTTCACGATGATTTTCGTCTACATGGTCAGAGGATCAATAAAAGTTTACTAGAGTGTACTGAAGCGTTTGACAATGACATTACGAAAGATCAGGACTGGACAGGGACAGACGGTATACAGATGTCACCTCCCGACAACACACCTGCTCATACTTCACCCTTTACCCGTAGTACTTTTTGAGAACGGGACAGGATTCTATATCATCCTGAGCACCCTATTATCAATGTCCCCATTTGACTGATTCCCTTTAAATGATAAAACCAAATTTCAATAAGAAATTATATACGGCCAAGTTCGGTGTGCCTCGAATAGCAAAAGACCACAATTGATAACTTCTTCGAAACATCCTGTTTCATTGTATTACATATTATAACGTCTATACGTACTTATGCTTATATA
>NW_026313559.1:0-307 GCF_001194135.2 Octopus bimaculoides | reverse complement strand
AAAAAAAAAGACATGAAGTGTACTAAAAGTCAACCGGTTTTCCTTTTTTTTTTAATACTCAAAACAAGGGAAATGAGTAGGAATAAATGAGGGTTTTTGAAAACAATAAGACTTTTTTTAGTTTAATTGAAATGGATGTATTACAAAAATATGATTCAACTTAAGTGATTGAAAGTGTGCCAAATGAATAATAAAAACTGAAATAATCAGTTAGGTTCAAACAAATTCCTTTACTATTAAGGAATGGAAATTAAAATTGTTACTCTTGTTCCCCCATACATACATACATACACACACACACACATGA
>NW_026313558.1:0-373 GCF_001194135.2 Octopus bimaculoides | reverse complement strand
TTTTTTTTTTTTGTAACCTGAATAATCCTGCACACATTCACAGGTTTGCGTAAATGTCTCTTTTATATACTCACCGACAGGTACATATATAAGAATAATTAATGGTGTTTTCTAATTTCTTTTTTTTTTTCTTTTTTCAAAGCTTGTCAACCTCACATAGGAAAGAAACAAATGTACATTTGTTCCATACGACCTTTGTATGGTATAGATATTGAGATAGATTGATGGATAGATATGTTTGTGCATATATATGTACACATATGCATGTATATATGAATATATATCCGCGCACCCACAGATATATATATATATTTCTATATACATATATATACATATATATATAATATATACATATATATACGTATATATATAT
>NW_026313557.1:0-574 GCF_001194135.2 Octopus bimaculoides | reverse complement strand
ATGACCTCCCTTGCAAATGTTATACGGACACACACTATATTTTGATAGCCTGCTGGGAAAGATGTTTTCCTGGGGCTAAAACAACAGTAGCATCGTCCTTTATACGACTACCACATCCCGTTTATTGAAATTTGTTGCCGATCTCCTGTTGCCATGATTCGTTCCGAGGAATAATTTATTTATTATATTACAGAAATAGTTATAATTATACATGTGCATCTAAAAATATATTTATGTGCATTGGACGATTACGAAACAGCTGTCAACAAATTAAATAAATATCTTTTTCTCTCACTGTTTTCCATTTTGTTAACTGCTATGCGTTTCTGTTGCGATTCCTCGATATCCTGAGCTATACCACTGTTTTTCTCGTAACCGCATACCAAGTTGAGTGCTTACCAGGAATGGACCTAGAGGAAGCTGTCTTTGAAATCTCATGTAGATGTGGCAAATGCGTAGATTACCTCCGACAGCTGCTATCGCTTGCCCGTCGTCCCCTGTCTTGTTGTCTTGCTGATCAAGCATAAGCGCTTGCTCTTCTGCTTTCTGTAGAAGGGACAAATAATGGTCACTT
>NW_026313556.1:0-340 GCF_001194135.2 Octopus bimaculoides | reverse complement strand
TGGTCATGTAGCGAGAATGGATGAGGATAGCTGTGTGAAAAAGTTCCACATCCTAGCAGTTGAGGGAACCTGTGGAAGAGGTAGGCCCAGGATGACCTGGGCTGAGGTGGTGAGGCACGACCTTCGTACATTGGGCCTCACCGAGGCGATGACGTCTGACCGAGAACTTTGGAAATATGCTGTGCGTGAGAAGACCCGGCAAGCCAAGTGAGACCTAAATCTATGGCCTCAGCCAGTTCACTTATGCGTACCTTCCTTCATTGGACACAGGACTCCGCTTGCGAGGACCGGTTGAGACAAGTGAAATCGAAATCAAGTTAAGTTGGACACTAAACTCCAC
>NW_026313555.1:0-411 GCF_001194135.2 Octopus bimaculoides | reverse complement strand
TATATATAATAAGATGTAATAAGATGTAATAAGATGTTCGGGCTGCCACGAGAACTACATAGGGTCCACAAGAACATCGCTCAGACGCAGATGCACTCTGCACCGCCAGCAGATTGCACACCCAGAATACCGAATGATACCTTTTAGTGATCATATTGAAAAATGCGCAAAACAAATGCTACCACAATTTATAATCTTTCCTTTTTATCAATGTGCCATTAAAACACCAACACAGATTAGATTAAATAAGGAAACCTTTTTCATTCAAAAATACAAACCCAAACTTAGCCATTGCTAACACATTTAAATAAGGAAATTCATCACCCCACTGAGAAAAAAAAAGGGGAAAAAATATAGAACCAAACCATGATAAATTAATCAAATTCTACCACCTCCTAGATTTCGATTATC
>NW_026313554.1:0-260 GCF_001194135.2 Octopus bimaculoides | reverse complement strand
AATAATAATAATAATAATAATAATAATAATAATAATAACAATAATATGCTTTTGAGAAGTTGATTATTGATCTATTAATATTAAAGACTTTGCAATTGTAAATTCGGCGCCTGATAAATAATGATTGTTTAATCCTCCAGATTCCTAATATATTCTTTTCTGTTCTAGAAACAAGGCTCGAAATTTGGGGGGAGGGGCTCAGTCGATTAGATCGACTCGAGTGTGCAACTGGTACTCAATTTATCGACCTCAAAAGGATA
>NW_026313552.1:0-402 GCF_001194135.2 Octopus bimaculoides | reverse complement strand
GTGTGTCTGTGTCTGTGTGTGTCTGTGTGTGTGTACAGTTTCAGGATTACTTAAAAAAATGTCAGCTATCTTGCTGCAATCTAACATTTCATCTACCAAGTACTATAACTATTGACTCACTCACCATCCAGCTGACATCTGTACTGAATTGTCCTTATATTTCCTACTTCTGTTGCTTCTCTGATCATGGTAATTCTCTTGGAGTGATATAGTAAACTATCTCTTCTCATTACACACACTGTGTGTCTTTATCAGGAATCTTTCTTCCTGAGCAATCTTTTCTACTCAGATGAGCATCATCATCATCATCAGCATCATCATTTAACATCCATGCTGACATGGGTCAGGGGTTTAACCAGAACTGGCAAGCTGGGGAGCTGCACCAGACTCCAGTCTGATTTG
>NW_026313551.1:0-474 GCF_001194135.2 Octopus bimaculoides | reverse complement strand
TATATATTTATACATTCATATATATATATACATATATATATGCATGTATTTATATAAATATATATGTATATATATATTTATGTATATGTGTACATATATACATACACACACACACACATATATATAATATATGAGCATATACTATATATATATATATATATACATATATATATGTATATATATGCATGTATATATGTGTTTGTTTATGTATGTATATATATATATATATATACTTGTACGTGCCTTTATATATATGTGTGCATGTGTTTATATATGTATTTATATTATAATTTATGTATATAAATGAGTCATCTTGAGAGAGAGAGAGAGAGAGAGAGAAAATTATCGATTACATCTAGTAGATATTACATCCACTCTGATCATTTTATTCACATTCGATTTCAATGGCACTTGTTGCGGTCATTTCCACTGAATTATTTATCTATTCTTCTCTACATTTTATTATTATTATCA
>NW_026313550.1:0-239 GCF_001194135.2 Octopus bimaculoides | reverse complement strand
TACATACATACATACATACATACATACATACATACATACATACACTCCTGTGTCTGTATGTGCACGAGCGCGTATGTGTGCGTGCGTATGTGATGTAGAAAATATGATATAATTTATAATATGTAATATAGAAAATTGCAATGATGGAGAATAGGTTATAATTATTCAGGAATGAAAATACAGCAATATTCCGGTTAATGCAACATATCTCCATATCTCCATCTTTTACTATTTGTGTG
>NW_026313549.1:0-206 GCF_001194135.2 Octopus bimaculoides | reverse complement strand
AACCCTAAACCCTAACCCTAACTCTGACCCTAAAACCGTAAACCTAACCCTAATCCTAATCGTAACAGTAACACCCTAGTGGAAATCGTGCCGGTGTTAATCTGAAAAATTACCAAACCCTTTTTGTGGTCCGAAAAACGGGTTGGGGGTGGGGGTGGCTGACAAATTGTTACATACGTTTTTGTTTCATAGTTGTGAAATATAAA
>NW_026313548.1:316-419 GCF_001194135.2 Octopus bimaculoides | reverse complement strand
ATATATATGTATATGTATGTATGTGTATGTCTATATATATGTGTATGTATGTGCATATATATATGTGTATATATATGTGCATATATATATGTGTATATATATG
>NW_026313548.1:0-118 GCF_001194135.2 Octopus bimaculoides | reverse complement strand
ATGTGTATATATGTGCATATATATGTGTATATCTGTGTATATATGTGTATATCTATGTGTATATCTATGTGTACATCGACAACAGATTAAAAACCCAGAAGTCCGCCAAATACCACTG
>NW_026313547.1:0-317 GCF_001194135.2 Octopus bimaculoides | reverse complement strand
TCTGCACATAACCATCTGTTTTCCTCATGTATATTCTTATTGGAATGCTGTAGTTGTTCACTGTAAGCGATTGGACCACTTCTTCAAATTTTGCTCAGCATTTAACAATAAAGAACATATGTTAATATTTCCTTTCAAGTAGCATTAAAAAAATGATCGTCTTAAGAACAACGTAGGTAATGACATACGCAAAGTGCAATCATTTTTTTACCAAATCCAGAACCCTTCAATGCAAAGTGGTGCCATAGCTTGCATTTAACATCCACACATCTACGAATAATAATAATAATAATAATAATAATAATAATAATAATAAT
>NW_026313546.1:0-337 GCF_001194135.2 Octopus bimaculoides | reverse complement strand
AAAGGCAAAGTCGACCTCGGCGGAATTTGAACTCAGAATGTAAAGACAAAATACCGCTAAGCATTTCGCCCAGTGTGCTAACGTTTTTGCCAACTTGCCGCCTTACGAAATTCATTTTATGCCTGAAAGATGAACGATTTTATTTAATGGTGCTTAGTAGATAAAGAAGGGTTTTTATATTCTCTTTCAAGCACACAAACACAAAAGGCAATGTGAAGGTATTGCGCATATTCACTGATTAAGTAGACGCAATAAATAACATTCCGAGTTAGCACTAGGTGGTCTAACTAAGGAAATATATATTAACCAAAGGAATCATTTTAAAGGTTTGACAAAC
>NW_026313545.1:0-538 GCF_001194135.2 Octopus bimaculoides | reverse complement strand
CTGAGATCTTAGGGGATTAAGGTATATTTTTATATATATAATGTTGACCAAAGTGGACATTTAATGTGCTAGAAATAGACCACATGTTGTGTCTACGAAGACCTAGTAGTTCTCAAAAGAAATTCAGTGAAATACCAAAACGTAAGCGAGCAAGACATTGAAAATTACATACATATGTTTTAATTTGATTAACCATAACCCAGTTAACCATTTTCTGCAGACATATTTCCGGAATTAGCGCGCCAAAACGAAGACATTTGATTTTTACCAGTACGTTGTAATTAGCAGAACCATATACACGTTCGCCTCTAGAGGTGAACAACTTGTATAAGATTCTGAGAATTATAACTCTTGCGGTTCGCGCTGAAGAGGGGCAGATTTTCCCGGGGAGAGATTTTTAACTCCGAAACCTTCTCCGCGAATAACAATGTTTTAATTTTATGTATGTAATATACCTTTTTTGTATGTAATATACCTTTTATGTATGTAATATACCTTAATCCCCTAAGATCTCAGATATTTTTTCTGAATCTCTCGG
>NW_026313544.1:0-458 GCF_001194135.2 Octopus bimaculoides | reverse complement strand
CCTAACGCCAACCATTCCGAGAGTGTAGTGGGTGCTTTTTACATGCTACCAGCACTAGTGCCAGTCCGGCAGTACTGGCAACGGCCATGCTCAAATGGTGTTTTTTACGTGCCACCTACACAGGAGTCAGTCCAATGTTTTGTTCACATGCCACCGGCACAAGTGCCAGTAAGGCGAAGCTGGAAACGATCGCGCTCAAATGGTGCTTTCTATGTGCCACCAGCACAGAAGCGAAACCACTGCTCTAGCAGTGATCCCGCTCGGATGGTGTTGTTAGCGCTCCACTGGCACAGGTGCCAGTCATCGAATTTGGTTCAGTTTCGATCTCACTTGCCCCAACAGGTCTTCGCAAGCTGAGTTTAGTGTCCAATGAAGGAAGGTTAGCATGGGTGCCAGTCAACAAATTTGGTTCAATTTTCGATTTCGATTTCACTGCCTCAACAGGTCTTTTGCAAGCA
>NW_026313543.1:631-1094 GCF_001194135.2 Octopus bimaculoides | reverse complement strand
ATCATCTATCTTTGTTTCTTTCTTTCTTTCTTTCTTTCTTTCTTTGTATCTACCTATCTAACAATCTGTCTGTCTGTCGGTATGTATGTCTGTCTATTCATCTGTCTGTTTTTTTTATTTTACTAAGTCTTCTTTTCTGCTTATGTCTGTCTGTCTACTGTCTGTTAGTATCTTTATTTATGTCTATATGCTAGTCACTCTTTCCCATCTCTTTCTAATTAGATATCACTATATGACATACACACATTAAATATTTATAGGTGTGTGAGTATGTATTTGCATGTACATTCTATTCATATCCGTATGTGTATGTATATTATATCTATCTATTTATGTATTTCTCTATCAACCTCTATAAATATACATGTATGCATGTATATGTAAATATGTTTATATATATGTATGTATGTATGTATGTATGTATGTAAATGTGTGTGTATATATATATGTATGTGTGTGTGTG
>NW_026313543.1:0-621 GCF_001194135.2 Octopus bimaculoides | reverse complement strand
GTGTGTGTGTGTATGTATGTATTTGTTAGTGTGTATGCAAGCATAATAAATAGAATACATTTACAAGTATAACCTTAGCATGGACAGAAAAAGAGCTAATAGATAGCGATTAGTGCCAGAGTCCTTCAGATACATGGTTCAACTTCTACTGTATCCACTTTTTCTATTTATGTGGTTTCGGTTATGTGTGTAAATGTCTTATATTCAAGCTATATTTCAAAACCTTATCTTAACCAGATAGATTATTGTCGAATTCTATATAAGTGTGTATATATATGTGTGTGTGTGTGTGTATGTGTGCGTATATGTATATGTGTGTATATACATATATATGTATGTATATATGTAATATATATATGTGTGTGTGTGCATATATAAATATATGTATATGTATAAGGAACAAATATGCGGGAGTGAATATTTAGATAGATATTGTTATTATTATCCAAGGTATTTGTGTGCCCATATGATTAATATATATGTATGCATGTATGTATGTATGCATGTATGCATATACCTATATATATATATATATATATTCAATCTATATTTTAAAACCTTATCTTAACCACATCGGTTATTGTCGAATTCTATACATATGTGTATGTGTGTGTGTGTGTG
>NW_026313542.1:0-283 GCF_001194135.2 Octopus bimaculoides | reverse complement strand
AACCTGTAGCAATAATAATTACTCCAACAATTTAACCCACACAAATAATGGCATTAATCAGTTAGATATTGGTATAGGTAGTATGCCCAACATTGGGAATCACATAAATATCTGGATGTGTATGGGTGTATGTGTGTGTATGGGTAGGTATACATGGGTGTATGTATATGTGTATGTGCATGTATCTGTGCATGTGCATACACACACGTGTTTGTACATATCTGTGTGCGCGTTAGCACACACATATGTAAACATTCACTATACTTATCTCCCCATATTCAAA
>NW_026313541.1:0-232 GCF_001194135.2 Octopus bimaculoides | reverse complement strand
ATATATATATATATATATATATATATACACACACACACATATACATGCATGCATATAAATATTTGTGTGTGTGTGTATGCATATATATATATATGTAAATGTGTGTGAGTTTGGTTGAGATAGCTGTGGTAGCGATAGTGTTGATAGTGATGGTGCTGGTGGTCATGGTGGCAATGGTGTTCGTTGTTGTAGTTGTGGTGGTGGTGGTGGTTGTGGTGGTGGTGGTGGTTGT
>NW_026313540.1:0-203 GCF_001194135.2 Octopus bimaculoides | reverse complement strand
CTGCTTTCTCTTCTAGTTGCCCAATATAATTCTCTACAACCCCCATTCTTCCAGTCTTTCTCTTTTATGGCTCTGCCTACTTCATTGCTTCACAGTTACATTACCTTCAGTCTGGCTAGAACTTAGTATCAGCCACATATTCAGTTTACAACCCTTTGTAGGTGGTCCCATAGGAACTTTCAGTTGTCCTCTATTCTTTTATT
>NW_026313539.1:0-262 GCF_001194135.2 Octopus bimaculoides | reverse complement strand
TGTTAGTCTAAAACTGTATGCTGTGTGATAGTGAATATGAGTGTGTGTGTACAAGTGATATTTGGCCATTATTTCTAGCATTTTTGAGTGATTATTTACGACCTTCTTTACTAGAGACAGCATGACGTGTGAAAATTTACTGTTGCAATGCGAATAGAACGACATGCTTTATGATAGATGCATTAAATATTTTATGTTTACGACTTCCAGAGAATCTAGTTTCCTTTTTTGTATATATCAAGCTAACGAGTTGAACGTTCGT
>NW_026313538.1:0-1621 GCF_001194135.2 Octopus bimaculoides | reverse complement strand
AAAACTGAATAACATACATACGCACGTATACACATAAATACACACACACAGACACACAGACACACACACACATAGTGACAATCCGCACCCTTTTTGTATTGTTCTGTTTGTCCAGATCTTCTGCTTGCTTCGTTCCTCTGATAAACGATTTCTTCACCTTTGCAGTCTTTGAAACGATCGCTCACGAAAATCCTCCTCTGTCAGCATGGGTGTATGTATATCTGTCTCCTCCTACAGTATTAAGAGTATTTTAACTCTTATCTCTAGCAATGTAGGTGCGTCTAGCAATGTAGATGCGTATGTATATATAATCATATATATACATATATATATACATTCAACTGGTGTATTATTTTATACACATTCACACAAATTCACAAAAATTATACAAATATATTTATGCATAAACATACAAATACATATATATACATATGCATAAATATACATACATTTATACATACATAATTTTATATGTGTGTGTGTATTCATATACACGTATACATAAATACATTGCTGCATCACGAGAGTCATTCTGTCACTAATAAACACACGCACTGGTTCAATTTCACTTCTTCATTATTCGTCAATCGGTTAGCAGGTTTTAGTTATTGGAATGAAACCTTTGTCTGCAGAGGAGGAGAGTCGAAATTTTGAGCATTTATAACTCAAAATCGTCTACTTTAAAAATATCAGTAACACAGCTGGATAATGTGGTTAGATGATCGAATCGGCATAGCATTGCATTAAACAATTGTTCAAACTTAGAAGAGACTATCCTCGCGTTTTACTCATCCCTAGGCGAGACGAAATATGTCCGAAGCTTGATATAATCTAATACACTCTCACAATATTTGTGACTATATTAGTAATCGGTTTGGATAATGATAAACGAGATCACTTACTTAGCAGATTTTTCACCATTTCATTCAATATCAATGAAAAAAAGATGACAATATTTAAAGACAATAGGCTGAGCTGTAGAAATTGTCTACCTTGACGCTAAACTAACGTTTACTTGTAACTTATTATCGTATTTCTGAATACGTTTTACCTGCAGCCTCGAAATGCTCGAATATTTAGATAAAAAGAAGCAATCAGCTAAAGACTCACGTTGCAAGTACAAAGAGATAAAATTATATTTCTACAGCTTGACATTCAATTCTTCTTCTAAATTGTAGCTCTAAAGGCTGTTTGTTATAAATGAGCATTTCTTTATGGGAAAAATTCAAATAACTAAAACGATAACATGTATTCACATTCGCATCTGCAAAGAGTCCCACGCCTTCCGACGTCCTACTTCGGTTTTCAATATAAGTAAAGAAATAATTTCAACTTGTTTACATATGACTAAATGCTTCCTTGAAAATTTCAAAATGGATCGCTTCTACTCTGGACCATAACATAACAACTGGAAATTTACAATGACTACAATGATTTTAAAACTTTCCAAATGATATGAGTAGGCTGTTTCTCACATAAGCTAACGTACATAATATATACTTGGAATTACTATTCCAAGTACTTGGGATAGTATCCTGTCTTTCTATTCATTTTTGCCATAAAAAATAAAACAATATATATGTGTATGTATATATATATATATATGTGTGTGTGTGTGTGT
>NW_026313537.1:0-283 GCF_001194135.2 Octopus bimaculoides | reverse complement strand
AAGAAAAAAAAAACACACAGGTATATAAGGGTATACGTAATGCATTAATGTTTGATTCTGTGATTACCTACATTTTAAAACTACGATATCATCAAACTGCGGTTTGAAGAAAGTTACTTCTTAATTCTTTGCAGTTTTTGTTTGACACAATTTCAGAGGCTTTCTTAATTTACGGTAATAAATTAAGAAGAAAACATATTCCTTAATAATTGGGATATGTTTTGAAGAATTTATTTTTATTTTAGAGAAATAGTCTTGCCTCATCAGCATCGTTTACGTCTGC
>NW_026313536.1:0-259 GCF_001194135.2 Octopus bimaculoides | reverse complement strand
CTATCTATCTATCTATCTATCTATCTATCTATCTATCTGTCTATCTCAATGTGGTATATATATATATGTATATATACGCACATACACACATATATGCATACATGTATGTATATATTTACATACTTATATACATTATATATATATATATATAGATATACATATATACATTTTATATATATATATAATGATCAATAACTAGATATGACATTCTGTGAGAGTAAAGTTGTATATATGTATATATATATATATATATATATAT
>NW_026313535.1:0-202 GCF_001194135.2 Octopus bimaculoides | reverse complement strand
ATATATGAGCATATGTGTCTGTCTGACTATCTCTCAGTCTGTCTGTCTGTCTGTCTGTCTATTTGTATGTATGCTTGTGTGTGTATGTATGTATTTATGTAAATATGTATGAAAGCATGCATGTATGCATATATACATGTATATACATCTGCATATACTCTATTACTCTTTTACTTGTTTCAGTCATTTGACTGCGGCCATG
>NW_026313534.1:0-704 GCF_001194135.2 Octopus bimaculoides | reverse complement strand
CAAAATCGCAATCGTCAGTGTTCCTTAATCTGTGAAGTAAAAACCTTCGTTTTGAATTTCAGTCTGATCAGAGTAAAAACATTCCTTGTTGGTCGATATTTTATGTAAATACCCTTCTCAGAGTTTTGAAAAGCGTGTGACAACACAACAGCAAAATATATTGCAAAGAGGGTGGGCACATCAAGGTCTCCTTGCTTTACTCTATTTTCCACGGCAAAAGATTCAGAGAGCGTACCACCAAAGTTAACTCTAGCTTTCATATCTTGATGCAAAGCCCTGATCATGTCTACAAATTTTTCTGGGCAACCTACTTTCCTTAGAATTATCCACAGAGCATTTCGATTATCAGTATCGAATGCTTCGCTCAAATCAACAAAGCAATGGTATAGGGCATGATTCTGTTCAGTGCACTTTTCTTGCAATTTTTTGATAGTAATGATACAATCAGCTGTGCTCCTGGAGGAACGAAAACCACACTGAGACTCAGACACTATATTTGGAACTATGAAGGTATTTAAACGTTCTAACAAAATGCGGGCAAGTACCTTTCCAACCACAGACAAAAGTGAAATCCCACGAAAATTACCATACAGATCCTTTGGCCCCGATTTATACAAGGAGATTAAAACGGCATCAATCCAGTCTTGAGGTACTTGCTCAGTTCTCCAACAGTGACAAATTAATATATTTAAGAGTTCAAACAT
>NW_026313533.1:0-472 GCF_001194135.2 Octopus bimaculoides | reverse complement strand
AATATATATATATATATATATATATATCGAGAGAGAGGGGGGGGATAGAACGAGACAAAGAGACAATATAGATATGTAGACAACTTTCATTGTCGTTCGTGTTTGTTTATATTATGTTCCCTTGGTAACAGGACACAATCGTTATATATTATCGATTATGGTACATAATCTATATAAGCATTGTATTTAATATATTTATATCGAAAGCTATGAAATAGTTATAGTTATTAATTATTATTATTATTATTATCATTAGTACCTTATCAGAAATTAAGATAACTAAAACCATAATATACCGTTAGAATTTTTTTATATATATTTTCTTCTAAATTATTATCATTTTAATTTATGTAAACCCTAACACTTTATATCTGTCTTTGGAATGTCCTCCTCATCCTTCACACTGGTAGCAAATAAAAGAAATTATTATTATTATTATTATTATTATACAGTAGTTTTATTTTTATAACGT
>NW_026313532.1:0-424 GCF_001194135.2 Octopus bimaculoides | reverse complement strand
ATATATATATATAGTTGTAATTTACAGAAAAACAAAAGACAAAGATGGGTGTGAAAACAACAAGCAGGAAGAAGTAAAAGGAAGAAGCAATAATCAGAAATGATTTGGATAGGAAAACATATTGAAGGAAACCAAAGGTAAATGAAGTAAAGAGAGGACAGAAGAAAGAGAGAGAGAGCTGCAAAATCAATTAATATTATCTTTACTTCTCTTTCATTTTTCCTTAACACTCTACTCATATTTTAGAATGGTAGGAAATAAAATGGAAATCAAAAAGAACAGCAATTCAATAAAAATAGGAAAGGTAAAAATACAAATAGTATAAAATAATTTTTAAAATGCCAACATTTTTATAGTTCCGAAATAGTAACTACAATAATAATAATAATAATAATAATAATGATAATAATAATAACAATAATGA
>NW_026313531.1:0-766 GCF_001194135.2 Octopus bimaculoides | reverse complement strand
TATATATATATATATATATATATATATATATATATGGACGGACGGACGGACAGATAGTCATATAGACACACAGCTAGCTAGATAGATAGATTGATAGATATGTTTCTTTATTAGGCACCCTGGGACGAACACAGAGGGAACAAGTTACAAAGTAGAGCTTTTCTTTAGAGATGGATAGATAGATAGATAGAGAGAGAGAGATGTATACAAGTTCCAGTGTTAGGAATATAATTTGTGCACTTCTAATTATACGTACTGTAAGTTGAATATGTGTATGTGTCGCTGACAGTGTAAAACCAATATTAGTAGATATCGATCAGCTAAGTATGATCTGGAATGTTACTTCAAATGCAATAGATGGATTTAAGATCGTATAATTTAAGGGGAATGACAAATATATCATTACAAATCTGTCGACAGAGCAAGTCATTAATAACCGTTTATGCCATCCTGATTCAATATTTCGTATCCGCAAGCATTAAACTACTTAGTATGTTACCAAGTTAAGGATTTAAAAATAGGTTAAGAACAGCTTTTGTTTTTTATTGCGCCTGCTAAAAAATGTTTTACTCGGTCAAATATTCCATGCGCATACACACCAAAAACAAACACATACGCACACAGACAGAAGCATGCACGCACACACACAACATAGACATAGACACACACGCACAACCCAGAGGCACGCAAGCACACACATTCACACAAACATACGCGCACAAGTATCTATCTATCTATCTATCTATCTATCTATCTATCTATCTAT
>NW_026313530.1:0-217 GCF_001194135.2 Octopus bimaculoides | reverse complement strand
ATATGTATGTATGTATGCATCGCGGGGCGTATTGTATGCGTGTCTATGTGTGTATATGGGTGTAAGTATGTACATATATGTGTTTTCGTTTGTGCTTGCCCATTATATGATATAAATAGATAGATTCATAATATATATATATACAAATATACATACATATATATATGTATATAGATATATATATATATATACATATATATATATGTATATATATATA
>NW_026313529.1:0-322 GCF_001194135.2 Octopus bimaculoides | reverse complement strand
ACTGAATGCAGAACCATGTGGTTGGGAAGCAAGCTTCTTACCACACAGCCGTGTCTGCATGTATATAGGGATTTTGGCACAAGGCCACCAGTTTTAGAGAAGGTGTAAGCCAGTTACATTGATCCCAGTATTTAACCAGTACTTGTTTTATCAACCCCAAGTGGATGAATGGCAATGTCAACCTCAGTATAATTTGAACACAAAACACAGAGATGGACGAAATGTCACAATGCATTTTGCCAGGTGCTAAAGGTTTTGCCACTCTTTATGCTAACATATATATATATATCATCATCATCATCATCGTTTAACGTCCGCTTTC
>NW_026313528.1:0-314 GCF_001194135.2 Octopus bimaculoides | reverse complement strand
CAGACGCCATCCTCAAATAAAATATGGCTAAGAAAGCCGAAAATAATTTTTAAACAATCGGGAGATACGCCACACAGGGCAGATTTCCCGTGCAAACAAATTGCACAACTGATACATTCAGTTGTTGCACAACTTCTACATAGATAGATACAAAGATAGACAGATCCATGGTCGCAGTTCAGAGAACGTAATATATATATATATTTATATGAAACACTCATGAAAATATTTCACGCATAAGGAATCGTGTAACTCGATGGTTCTCAGCAAAATGCGTTTGACTCTTTAGCGACAACAGTGTTTTGGAACTCGGA
>NW_026313527.1:0-593 GCF_001194135.2 Octopus bimaculoides | reverse complement strand
CCTCATTTAGTGCAAGCATACCATCATCCATGCGAACACATTTCTCTCCCTTTAATATTACATATCCTGGTTCTTTGTTGGTCTTTGCAGAAGCTGCACTGCATTTCTGGATATCTGTTGGTCGTAGTGGATACGTATTTATAAGTTCTTGGAGCATTTTCAGGAGCTCATTCACTTATTCTGCAATAAAATCCAGCTTGTAAAAGTTTCCAAAGATATTCTGAACTTCTGCTTTTCTTGTCTTAAGATTTTTAAGGAATTGAAGGAAGTGAAAAACAATGTCCCAATAAACCAACACACGTTGATTTCTTCGAATTGCTCCCCTGTGTCATCCATCGACACTTAATGTCCTTAGAACGTGAGAACGGATCTCCCATGTATTTACTTTCCTCTTCACTTTATTATATATGACAATATTTCTTACATTCTTGCGGTGAACTCAAATTAGATCAAATTTAGTAAAACCGTCACGAGTTGTCTCCCATGCTTCCCTAATTGCTCTTTATAATTCTGGTCATTATCTAATGTATTTTTCTCATTACATAATTTTTCTAATTTGCTTTTTGATAGTCATTGATTAAATATGTTAACAT
>NW_026313526.1:0-281 GCF_001194135.2 Octopus bimaculoides | reverse complement strand
AGGAGGAGGAGGAGGCAATATTTATGGAAGCAGTTATACAAATGAAAAATTTGTTTTGATTTTATATTTTTTGAAGTAATAAATATTTTTCTTTTGAAAATTAGTATTCGTTTCATCATTTTGTAGAAGCACCAAGAAACTTAATAAAAATTAAATTACAGTTAATGTACGTATGCCATACATATAAATATATACATATGTATATGTATGTATGCTATATATGCATATATAACATATATCATCATCATCATCATCATCGTTTAACGTCCGCCTTCCATGCT
>NW_026313525.1:0-270 GCF_001194135.2 Octopus bimaculoides | reverse complement strand
CCACCACCAATATCATCCTCATCATCATCCTCATCATCCTCATCCTCATCATGAACATCCTCCTCGTCCTCCTCGTCCTCCTCGACCTCCTCCTCGTCGTCCTCATCGTCCTCTTCCTCTTCCTCCTCCTCCTCATCATCATCAGCGTCGCCATCATCAGCATCATTACCTCCGCCACTAATCGATATCATCATTTTCGCCACTGCCGCCATCATCATCCTCATCATCATCATCATCCTCCTCATCATCATCATCATCCTCATCATCATC
>NW_026313524.1:0-206 GCF_001194135.2 Octopus bimaculoides | reverse complement strand
TATATATATATATATATATATATACACACACAGGGATACATATGTACACATATACATGCATATACACACACACACACACATATATATATACATATATATGTACACACATATGCAAACAATTTTCACATTTCTCACAAACAGATTAAGTTAGATAGCATATGACAAAATAAAGCACAAGCTTTTTAGAAGTTGATTATTCATACAAA
>NW_026313523.1:0-640 GCF_001194135.2 Octopus bimaculoides | reverse complement strand
TACTCAACATTCTTCCTCTCTCTCACGCACATCTTCTCTATCAGCCCCGCTTCTATCTACATCTACTGTTAGCGACGAAGGTGAACTCCTTTTACTCAACGTTCTTCCTCTCTATCATGCACATTTTCTCTATCAGCCCCGCCTCTATCCGCATCTACAGTTAGCGACGAAGGTGAGCTCCTTTCACTCCACATTCTTTCTGTCTCTCACGCACATCTTCTCTATCAGCCCCGCCTCTATTTGCATCTACAGTTAGCGACGAAGGTGAGCTCCTTTTACTTTACATTCTTTCCCTCTCTCACGCACATCTTCTCTATCAGCCCCACCTCTATCTCCATCTACAGTTAGCGACGAAGGTGAGCTCCTTTTACTCCACATTCTTTCTCTCTCTCACGCACATCTTGTCTATCAGCCCCGCTTCTATCTGCATCTACAGTTAGTGAAGAAGGTGAGCTCCTTTTACTCAACATTCTTTCTCTCTCTCACGCACATCTTGTCTATCAGCCCCGCCTCTATCTGCATCTACAGTTAGCGACGAAGGTGAGTTCTTTTACTCCACATTCTTTCTCTCTCACACACACATCTTCTCAATCAGCCCCGCTTCTATCTGCATCTACAGTTAGCGACGAAGGTGAGCTCC
>NW_026313522.1:0-331 GCF_001194135.2 Octopus bimaculoides | reverse complement strand
ATATATATATATACATATATATATAAATTACATTTATATACATACATACTTACATGCACTCGTATGTTTATGCATGCATGCATTCGCGTGTGCATGGATTTCTTTATTCATACCTGCTTCTCCGTTTATCTGATTGCACGTCTAACTCAGCGTCTCTATACCTGTGTACACACTCCACACATTCGCTGCTGAAGACACGATGAAAACATTTCATCAAAGGCATTCAAAATAGACGTACATTATCTAAGGTTTTTGTAATGCTTTTATTTATTTATTATTACTATTATTATTATTATTATTATCATTATTATCATTGTTGTTGTTGTTGTTA
>NW_026313521.1:0-249 GCF_001194135.2 Octopus bimaculoides | reverse complement strand
AATCATCAGTCACCACATTACTATATACATTCACTATGAATACATGTCTTGCTGAAATTGAGGAAGACATGTATTCATAGTGAATGTATATAGTAATGTGGTGACTGATGATTTAAAGTCTATTCGCAGCATATTGGCATAGAAATCTTTTTTCTTTTGTCCTTGTGTGTGTCTGTGTTTTTTCCCCTAGCATTGCTTAACAACCAATGCTGGTGTGCTTATGTCCCCGTCACTTAGCGGTTCGGCAAA
>NW_026313520.1:0-345 GCF_001194135.2 Octopus bimaculoides | reverse complement strand
ATATATATGTGTGTGTGTTCTTGTGTTTATGTATGTAAATAGCTGTAGGCACAGTTGTATGGTAAGAAGTTCACTTCCATATACACACACACATACATTTATTATACATATTCACGTTTAACATATACACACCGATGTCTGTTTACAGCTATTACATGAGTAAGAGATGAAGACAAGGAGCCACACAAATACATTGTGTGTGTGTATGTATGTCTATATGACTGTGTGCGTGTGTGTGTGCGTATGTCTATATGACTGTGTGCGCGTGTGTGTATGTATATATCACTGTGTGTGCGTGTGTGTATGTATATATACATACATATATATATATATATATATATATAT
>NW_026313519.1:0-353 GCF_001194135.2 Octopus bimaculoides | reverse complement strand
ATATACATTTATATATATGCAAATGTGTATATGTATATATTTATGTGTATGTGTGTGTATTTATATATATATAGGTACATACATATATAAATATATATACACACATACATGCATACATACACAGATACACATACGTACACATATTTATACACTTACACACACACACACATATATACATAATTCTGTTTTGGACCGTTGAATTTCAAAACAGATAAAGCTATAAATCAGTGGTTCACAAACAAGGTGCTAAAATTTATCCGCAATAAACTGGTCATACTTCTATACAGGACAAAACATTTAAACTTTTTTTCAATACAATTCTTAATAATATTTAATTTCAAAGGGGTAACGAC
>NW_026313518.1:0-532 GCF_001194135.2 Octopus bimaculoides | reverse complement strand
CTTGATTTTTCATTCATGGTTGAGGTTCAGATTAGGTACAATGACTACATTTGACTTTGATTACACAAATTAAGATAATTTTAGTTATATCGGAGTACTGAAACCTTCCAATTACTACAGCTATCGGCAACTTAACATTTTTATTAATTTGGGTTTTCTTAAAATATTTTGTTTTTTGTTAACCTTTATTTTTGATGTTTGAATACAAAGAGGAGGTAAATATTTAGAAGATAGCAGGTTTTACAGCAACATCAACCAAATTACTCGGGTGAAACCGGGAAAACAGCTAGTATATATATATATATATAAATATATATATCGCCATGATAGATCGCTGACCACTACACATATTTTTTTTTATTCCTTGTTTCTTTCTGTGTTCCTTTCTGTTGAAGAGCGTAGGCTCGAAACGTTAAAGACTTTCTCTATTCCCGAGTGTTATACATCCATTTTGTTTTTTCATGAATTCTCCCTATATATTTAGATAGATAGATAGATAAAACTTGGAAAAGATGCGTGGCGTTCGATCATA
>NW_026313517.1:0-230 GCF_001194135.2 Octopus bimaculoides | reverse complement strand
TACAGCGCAGAGGAAGGCCGAACGGACGCACGGAGGTTCGAATTCCGCTCAATGGGTGCAAAGGAACGCAGAATGCACGCAAGTACTTTCGAATTCCGCTCGAGCGGTGCAGAGGGAGGCCGAACAGACGCACGTACGTTCAAATTACACTCGGACGGTGCAGGAGGAGGCCGAAAGGACGCACGTACGCTCGAATTCCGCTCGATGGGTGCAGAGGGAGGCCGAATGCA
>NW_026313516.1:0-237 GCF_001194135.2 Octopus bimaculoides | reverse complement strand
GGTAGCGGAAGCGACAGCAGTGGTGATTTTTGTTGCTGTTGTTGTTTTGGTGGTGGTGGTGATGGTGGTGGTAGTGGTGGTGGTGGTGGTGGTGATCGCCCTGATGTCGCTTCCATAGCTGGCGTTGTTGATATCGGTGGTTGTGGTGACGGTGGGGGTTGGTGGGGGTCTCGGGATTAAGAAGGTGGTGGCGCTGGTGATGGTGGTCGTGGTCGTGGTTTGGATAGTGATGGTTGT
>NW_026313515.1:0-247 GCF_001194135.2 Octopus bimaculoides | reverse complement strand
ACATAAATATACACAAATTAATACATACTTACACCTATCAATCATACTATCTATCTATCTATCTATCTATATACGTAAAATATATAGAGTAGCGAGTTTTTTTAAAATTTCACTACCAGTGGCCTAGCATGTATAAAAAGTCAATAGACAACATATTCATCATCATCATTGTCATCATCATCATCGTTTAACGTCCCCTTTCCATGCTAGCATGAGTTGGACGATTTGACTAAGGACTGGTGAACCA
>NW_026313514.1:0-401 GCF_001194135.2 Octopus bimaculoides | reverse complement strand
TATATATATATATGTTTGTGTGTGTATGTCTGTGTGTCCCTGTCTGTATCTGTGACTGTTTGTAGGTACCTACGTAAGTATAGGAATTTATACAAGAAGGTGGAAAGACAGGTTTTAAATGCAACTTACAATTGTTTAAATTCATAATCGAAGAGTGTTTTACCATGTTTATTGTTGCATAAGTTTTCATATGAGTTCTATACACTGACGGAGTTCCACGTGTGTAACCAACCCAGGAAATAACCTTGCTATATGATGGCATATGATAGCCGACAACCGCATAGGAGCTTTTAAATAAGCATTATCAGGTTATTACCCTGATAGTATAGTATTGTATATATATATATATTTATGTTTATATATCTATCTATCTATCTATCTATCTATCTATCTATCTATAT
>NW_026313513.1:0-221 GCF_001194135.2 Octopus bimaculoides | reverse complement strand
AAAAAAAAAAAAAAGAAAAAAAAAACCCATTACATTTGAAACGTTACTCTTTCAATAAATTCAATCAGTTATCGACAACAACAACAGCAACAACAACAATCTGGAAATCCAATACCCTAAGCATTACATATAACGTTATTCAACACCCAGTAAACATAACAGGCAATGCAACAACACCACCACCACCAACAACAACCTTTTTTTTTTACTTTTTTTTTTTT
>NW_026313512.1:0-372 GCF_001194135.2 Octopus bimaculoides | reverse complement strand
AGTGCGTAACTGGTACTTAATTTATCGACCCCGAAAGGATGAAAGCCAACGTCGACCCCGGTGGAAATTGAACTCAGAACGGAAAGAGAGACGAAATGATGCTAAGCGTTTTGCCCGGCGTGCTAACGGTTCTGCCAGCAGCTCGCCGCCTTCAATAATAATAATAATAATAATAATAATAATAATAATAATAATAATAATAATAATAATGATGATGATGATGATAATGATGATGATGATGATGATGATGATGATGATAATAAAGGAACTTCGTAACCGCACAACCATATCTACTGCGTCTTATGGTTACAAGAAAGAAAATAAGAGGGGAAAAGAAAAAGATAGATAGAAGAAAATAAAGAGGAAAAAAAA
>NW_026313511.1:0-222 GCF_001194135.2 Octopus bimaculoides | reverse complement strand
CACACACACACACACACACATATATATATATATATACATACACACACACGTGCGTAAGAGGATGTCATCCACCTACCCCCTATTTATGAATTTTTTTCCTTTCATTTTCCCTTTCACTATTGCGGTGGTCCACAGTTATGAGCCATGGAAACACTAATTTTACTATAATTTATACATTTAATTAATATTTCAGTATGCTGTAACCTTATACCAAATACCCCC
>NW_026313510.1:0-491 GCF_001194135.2 Octopus bimaculoides | reverse complement strand
GTGAATATAAACGGAGGAAATGGGGCTCTTCCAAAGGATCTCAAAAGTAACGTTACTCGATAAGGTGTATAGCTCAGAGATCAGAAAGTCTCTCCAGGTCGGGCTGCTATTGCTCTGCACTAAGAGGCTGTAACACTGGTACCACAGACATGTGATTTGAATGTTGCAGGTAAGTGTTGCAAGACAGATTCTTTCAAGCTGAGCCAACTAGCAGGAGCCCTAGGAATAGACCAAGGATGAAATGGCTGAATAATATCCATAGTCACAGTTGGCACTTGAGAATCCAGCTGGAGAGTCTGGCGGTTGCTTTTGATAGGACCCTACAGAGGAGATGCCTGAGGATTCAACCCTCACAACCCTTCCATTAATAACAAAGAAAATGGATTAAATTTTGGGGTTGTCTCCCTCACCCTTGATAAGTGTTATTAATTCCCGTGATCTTTTTGTTTTTAATGAAGGTGCAGCTCATTCATGATATTACTTAACTATAT
>NW_026313509.1:0-260 GCF_001194135.2 Octopus bimaculoides | reverse complement strand
ACACACATACACATTTACACACATACATATACATACAACACACAAACACATATATACACAACACACATACTTATCATACTCTCCACATTATTTATGCCATCCTGTTTGTGTCATCTCCTCACACTTGCACTCACTCTTATCTCTTCATTGACACAGTTTTTTTACCACCCACAAATATCCTATACCGCACTATAACCTTCAACACGTGTAGACTTCTACACATATAAAGTGCATTCCAGAAGTTTTGAGACTTTTTCCAA
>NW_026313508.1:0-308 GCF_001194135.2 Octopus bimaculoides | reverse complement strand
AAAATCGGCATTTGTCTGTCTTTACGTTCTGGGTTGAAATTCCGTCGACGTCGACTTTGCCTTTCATCTTTTCGGGGTTGATAAATTAAGTAGCAGTTGCGTACTGGAATCGATAGCCCCCACCACTGCCGCCGCTCCCCCAAAATTTCGAGCCTTGTGCTTGGAGTAGAAAAGAATATTTATAATAGGTATACCTACACAAGTGTGCCCCGCTCACATTGGTTTACTCGCTAACTTTCAGAAAAATGAATAATTGTAGATAATGGAGCCTGGTGTAGCCATCTGGTTCACCAGTCCTCAGTCAAATC
>NW_026313507.1:0-293 GCF_001194135.2 Octopus bimaculoides | reverse complement strand
TGTGTTTAAGGAAGGGTTTTAGGAGGATGTCCATAAATAGACTTAGTCTGGATGTTTCACAGGCTGGGCCAGCTATGATGGGTCGCAGTTTTAGGACCCCGGGTTTGGTATATGTATGTATGTCTTTGGTGATTTTTTGATTGTCTCATTTATGATCTGGCTTTTGTGTATTTTTGGCAGACCATAGAAGAGGCTAGGCTTGCATTTGAAGTTTGTTAGAAAATCAATCGCCTTGGTTGTCAATTCATTTCCATGTGTTTTAATTAGTGAGGACAGGGTTTTCATTATTTTTT
>NW_026313506.1:297-419 GCF_001194135.2 Octopus bimaculoides | reverse complement strand
ATGTATCTAAACACACATACAAACATGTTTAGATACAGATACACACACATGTATACACACGTCTCATACACAGATAACTGCACATACACGTCATACAGATGTATAATTTCACACACACACAC
>NW_026313506.1:0-287 GCF_001194135.2 Octopus bimaculoides | reverse complement strand
TCACACACACACACATAATACACACGCATCATACACAAGCTTAACCACATATGCACACACGCATGCTTAACCATAGACACGTGCACATCATACACACGCTTAACCACATATACACACACATACACGCATCGTACACACGCTTAACCACACACATACGCATACATCATATGCACGCTTAACCACACATACATATACACACACATACACACGCTTAACCACACATACCCATGTTTAACCACATATACACACACACACACATCATACACGTTTAACCACATATACACACA
>NW_026313505.1:0-633 GCF_001194135.2 Octopus bimaculoides | reverse complement strand
TCGCTGCCTTGCACCCGATATATATATTACAAGCAGTTTTCATTTATTTCCCTTTAAAACGCATGCGTACCATAGAAAAAGGAGTAGCCTCGGGTGGGTTGCTATAGAAATAGAATATAAAAGTATGTTTAGGACACACTGAAGAACTGTACGGACATTAGAAAACCACTATTTTAAAATCTCACAACGAGAGATATTCAGCAACAGTACTTTGGAGTAAAGATTTTTGCCAACAAAACATGGCAGTCCTGGTTTTCGACGATGTCTCCTGGGGCTAAATTACAGCAACATTCGTCCTAAACCAGGACTGCCATGTTATGTTGGCAAACAATCTTTACTCCAATGTACGGACATTATTTTTCAGCACAACAACAGTAACTTTGAGTTAAATTTTACGTACTCCTCATTCAATATTTAGTTATATAGCCCTTTGTGTGCAATGAAGAAATAAATATTTAGTTATATAAGCCTACGAAAACATAAGTTTATATAACTATATAAAATAAACCTTGAAATAAAAAGACCAAACCTTATTTCCTTAACGTAATCTTGGCGTAGAAAGTCGTGACGAGAAGAGAAAAAAATATTGAGTAACAGCTGTGAGAATCTATTGACTATAGTTTGATTGTCTGA
>NW_026313504.1:0-276 GCF_001194135.2 Octopus bimaculoides | reverse complement strand
GCTGCTGCTGCTGCTGCCAGCATCGTTGCACTTGTTATCGCTGTCATGGCATCAAGACGAAATCCTGTTTCTCCTTGACGATAAATCAATTCCATCTCCAACCGCAGCTGCGTTTGGTGTTAAAACTGCATTCGCAGAATACCAGGCTCTCCATTGATTACCATTATTTCGTTGCACTCTGACATTTTTCAAAAATTGGGGAAAAAAAAAATATGTGAATTCTTGACTTCACAAAAATGCAAAACAAATATTACTGAATTACCCCCTGCCAAAAAA
>NW_026313503.1:1361-1954 GCF_001194135.2 Octopus bimaculoides | reverse complement strand
TGGAAGGTAATTGGCATGAGGGTACCTCCTGAGGAGTTCCTGTATGTATGTATGTATGGACAAATGGATGGGTGAAGGATGTATGATGTATGGTGGGGTGAGTATGGATGGAGGGATGGATACTTGTATGTTTGTTTGATCACTTGTCTATTAATATTTGTTTGCTATATTTCCAGTCAACTACTTTCAAGTCTTTGATACTATCACTCTGCTTATTTCATGGAGTCATCCTTGAACGAAGAAGATTTGGACCACTTGGCTTCAATATTCCATATGAATTCACTGATGGAGATTTAAAAATTTGTATGAGTCAACTGAAAATGTTTCTTTCAGAATACTCAGAAATACCATTCAAGGTGCAAATTTTGTAATACTGTTATTTGTTATTTTTAAAACAGAAATTAAAACTCGTATTATGTGATAGAAAAATTTAATATACCTATTCGTGCATCGCCCATTGTTTTATACCCAAAATAAGTAAAATAGTTATCTTGTGTTAGGACATGCTGATGTTTTCTTGTAATTCTATGTTGAAGTGCATACCATGTTACAGTTTCTTCTGAAAGTCTTTGACAAAATTCATAGCATCTCTT
>NW_026313503.1:0-472 GCF_001194135.2 Octopus bimaculoides | reverse complement strand
AAAAAAAAATGAGAACTCATGTTGTAAGAACAGTCACTTAATATTTATTTTATTAAGATTCATTATGTATTAATACCATTTTAATTAACATTGTCACTGACAGGTTTTAAAGTACACTGCTGGTCACATTAATTATGGTGGCAGAGTCACTGATGATCATGACAGGAGGTGTCTAATGACCATTCTAGATGATTTCTACAACAGCAAAATATTTGAAGAAAATTTTACTTATTCAGAGTCGAAGATTTACAGACAAATCTCCAGTGCTCAAGATCACAATGTAGGTCGTTTATTGTTTCTTTCTTACTGCTTATCTCGGCTACTTTGTGTGTATGTGTTTGTTGTGTCTTTAACGGTGTGGATGTAAGTGTGCTAACTATTGTGCATGTAAAGGAGTATATCTGCAGTTGTTTAGGCATATACACTTATGTATGTATGTGTGTGTGTGTGTGTGTGTGTGTGTGTGTGTGTG
>NW_026313502.1:0-233 GCF_001194135.2 Octopus bimaculoides | reverse complement strand
TGTAATAACAAAATATGAACACCTATCGGAACCTACTACAAACAACAATACTTTTTACTCATCATACACATTCTTTGTATAATGGAACAAGCTTAGCACCCAACATACATCTTTATTTTTTACCCTTATATTTCCCTTTATACTTCCTGTATCTCCCCCTTTCCAGAATAGCTTCTGATATTGAAGTAGTTGTATGATGTCAACTTAATGTGACAGTCCCATGAAGGGAATAA
>NW_026313501.1:0-349 GCF_001194135.2 Octopus bimaculoides | reverse complement strand
ATCACAGAGAGCTCGTCCCCTTTGAATATACCTCTGCATATCCAATCACTCCTTGGGTTTCATTTTAAGATGGTGACCAACAATATAGTCACGTCAGCTAGGGCTTTGATTATGCTCACTGGAACCATATATATATATATATATATATATATATATATATATATAATTTACACACGGGAGCGTAGACATGTTACCATGAAGTAGAGAAATTTGAAAAGACAACACGAAACCGGTTATTTCTCCAAATACAATGGTTATATACCCAAAAAAATTTTCTGACATATTTTAAATATATACTGTAACCATGTAACACAACCCTTCTGTAGTTTTTTCACTCTTGTTTATCTTT
>NW_026313500.1:0-511 GCF_001194135.2 Octopus bimaculoides | reverse complement strand
TATTATTATTATTATTATTATTATTATTATTATTATCATTATTATATACAGGGGTTGGGCAAAATAATGGAAACACCTAGCATCATAATTTTGAAATATCTATAAAACCGTCAAAAACTTGTTTATTTTTATGTTTTTTGATTTATTATTAGTGTTGCTTAATATGTTTTGCTAAAATTGCTGTTTCTTTTCAGACATCATCAGAAAAAGGTAATTAAAATTCATTAAAATGACAGATCTATCGGACTTTCAAAGAGGTCAAATTGTTGGGGCTCGTGTGGCAGGCCCTAGTCTAACGAATACAGCCGAAATGTTTTGTGTATCAAGAAGTACTGTCTCGAAAGTAATGATAGCCTTTGAGAAAGAGGGAAAAACCTCGTCGAAACAAAACTCCGGAAGAAAACCAAAACTTTCAGATAGGGACCTCAGACTATCACATGAATTGTTAGAAAGCATCACAATGTACAGCTCCCAAAATTACTGCAGAGCTTAATGACCACCTCGAGAACCC
>NW_026313499.1:4524-4934 GCF_001194135.2 Octopus bimaculoides | reverse complement strand
TATATATATATATATTCCTGTGTGTATGTGTAACTATATGTGAATGAATATTTCCACAGGATGGACCAGATTGTTGGATATTACTACAGGTCACTGGTCACAATGCGCTTTCTTCGTTTAAGCTTTCGAATGATACCAACCCACCGGTTAGAGGAGCAGGGCAAAGTTCTCGCTGATCGGAAGACTAATCCGTCGCCAGGGTTACTCATTTATAACTGAGTGGACCGCAGCAACTTGAATTAAAGAGTTTTGCTCCAGAATACAAGGCACTGTTTCTTTGAGAATCGAACACCGTGATCTAATAATCGTCATTGCGATAAGCCTAACAACCTCGGCACACACTTACACATATCCATGTGCGTGTATTTTCTAATGTGTATATATATATATATATATATATACACACACAC
>NW_026313499.1:0-3295 GCF_001194135.2 Octopus bimaculoides | reverse complement strand
TATATATATATACGTATATATATATAAGTATATACGTATATATATACTTATATATATATATGTGTGTACACACACACACACACACACGCGAGCGAGCGAGCGCGCCCGCACACACTGTATACATTGAATTCGCTATTCCTAAGCAATTATTAGGCTCACAGGGAACTGAAACCTAAGGAAATCTCTTGTTGTTGTTATTGTTATTGTTGTTGTTGTTTTTCTTCTTATTATTTTTATTATTGTTATTATTATTATTATTACTATTATTATTATTATTATTATTATTATTATTATTATTATTATTATTATCATTATTGTCACTATTATTATTATTATTATTATTATTATTATTATTATTATTATTATTATTATTATTATTATTATCATCATCATTGTCGGCGTCATCGTCATCTTCGTCATCACTATTATCATCGAAGATGTGAACTCTCATGTTTAAGATGATGATGGTATTGATTTTCCTGACGCTGATGATGAAGATGCGGATGAGGAGAATGAGTGGGAAAAATGTGAAGGAGTTGGATTAGTGATCTACAAATTAGCGAAATGATCAAACCAATCCCCTTATTATTTATAATAAAAACAACGCATTAGTTAAATTCTCTCTCTCTCCCTCTCTCTTTCTCTCTCACACACCCCCTCAAACACCCACAGCCTACCACTACTTCCACCACCACCACCACCACCACCACCACACATACTAAACCAGGCACATAAATAATCACATGTGGCCAAAAAGGATGAGATCCGTGTTGTTGTTGTTGTTGTTGTTGTTGTTGTTGATGATGATGATGATGATGATGATGATGATGATGATGATGGCAGTGGCGCATCTGGTGGATCTAGTGCTACTGATAATGGTGGTGTAGGGGTGAGCCTTTAGTATGAAATCTTGAAATCATAGACAGATCAGGCCTATAATTTCGTGCAAATAAGTTCAATTTTTAATGACATTGATCATTACATCTTCGATAAAATCCATGCATTAGGATCGAATCAATCGATCTTCCCTATAAATTTCTACCCTTATTCCAATTTAAGGCAGCAGTTATTATTGGTATTATTATATCTTTACGTGTGGTCTGAGAATGTCTCTCGCATCTGTCCGATAAGAAACTTCTTCCTGCATCCACCTAAAACAGAGGTTGGTTTTCTAACACCCTTTTTTTTTCACTCATGGTGCACTTGAGATAAAATAGAAATGCCTTAGTGTAAATATAAAGAATTTTAATCAGAAAAAAAAATTGTCAATAACTTCTTCATTCAAGATTTCAGACGGCGAGCTGGCAGAAGCCTAAGCACGTCGAGCTTTGCGGCCTTTCGTCCGTTTTTACGCTCTGCCTTTTATCCGTTCGGGGGTCGATAAAATAAGTACAAGCCTAGGGGTAGGGTCGATATAATGAACTTGTCCCCTCCTGCGAAATTATTGGCCTTGTGCCAAAATTTGAAATAAATATGTAATTTTCATCATCTGTATTCAGAATTCCATTTTATATTTTAAACTATTTTTACAATAAATGTTTGCTAATTATGAAGCACATCAAGTTACATCTCATGGCACACCAGTGTGTCGCAGTGTGCTGTTAAGAAACAGAAATCACTTTGAGAAGGTATCAAGTTTGTAAGAGAAAAGGAGAAAACGCTAAGAAAACTACAGCAACTGGGTATCAAAACTATATTTCTGATACAACCAGCTCAAAGTTTTTAACTATATAATGAGACAATTGGTTAAATTTGATAAGAAAGAAAAAAAAGACACTGGTATAATCGATTGAGTGCGCTGTAGTATATGATTGTAGAATATATTAACAAACTTCTGGGAGGACGGATATAAATGCGAGATCAAATCTAAGCCCGGACCCTGAGACTAGAATATAGCATACCAACTGTCTGTAGGCTTCTTAAACTGTTCATCATACAGAATCGTTTGTCTTCCATAACATAAAATTAAATTTTAACGAAGACCTGATGCTTAAAAAACTCTAAAATCATGCTATTGTATTTTCTTGCGACATGATTTGACTTTACCCCTTAACCTTGTAACTTCAAATTCTATATCGGGAAATCTCAGTGTCGTCTTTCAGGGTTGTTAGGGGGGACAATAAAATACGAGGGATTCATTGAAAGAGATTCAATCAACTTATATTCAGTGATACTTGCAATATAGTATCTAACTTAAATTCATGCATCTACTTCCCGATCGATCTGCACACACTCACACACGCACACACAAACACACACACACACACACACACACACACATATATATATATATATACACATACATAAATACATAGATATGTATGCATATATGTATATATAATTTTATATCTATGACTATATATAATTATATATCATATAGGCGTGGCTGTGTGGTAAGTAGCTTGCTTACCAACCAAAAAGTTCCAGGTTCAGTCTCACTGCGTGGTACCTTGTGCAAGTGTCTTCTATTATAGCCTCCGGCCGACCAAAGCCTTCTGATTGGATTTGGTAGACGGAAACAGAAAGAAACCGATCGTACACACACACACACACACACACACACACACACACACACACACACACACACACACACACACACACACACATATATATATATACATATCTGTGTGTGTGTAAATGCTTGTGTCTGTGTTTGCCTGCCCATCGCTTGACAACCGATGCTAGTGTGTTTACGTTCCTGTAACTTAGCGGTTCCACAAAGAAACCGATAGAATAAGTACTAGGCTTACGAAGAATAAGTCCTGGGGTCAATTTGTTCGACTAAAGGCGGTGCTCCAGCATGGCCGCACTCAAATGACCGAAACGAGTAAAAGAATATATAATAATTAAATACAAATACAGGCACAGATATGAGTGTGTGTGTGTGAATGTGTATGTTTGTGTATGTGCGTGTGTATAAGTATGCTTCAGTGTGTGTGCGGGTGCATCTGTATGTATTTGTATATGTCTGTGTGTGTGTGTGTGTGTGTGCGGGTGTGAGCGTGTATGTATGTGAGGGTGTCTATGTGGGTGTATGTTTCTGTCCATGTGTGTATACCTATACATACGTGCATACATGCAGAGTGTGTATGTATGCATGTATGTATGTGTATCGTATTTTGCATATGCATAGTTAGAAAGTTTGTAGGAGAAAGAAAATAAATCCGAAGACGTAAAGGGGAGGGTGGGGGTGCATATACATTCATACATATATACGCTATTTAGATCTGTCTCAAGAGACTACATTTTTAGAGTGCAAAAGTTTGGTTAATATCGTCTAATTTTACGTTGCAGT
>NW_026313498.1:0-297 GCF_001194135.2 Octopus bimaculoides | reverse complement strand
GTGTGTGTGTGTATGTATGTATTTTTGTACATATGTATGTATTCATATATGTAAATATATGTATACATATACATACCTAAATATATGCATATATTTTTGTGTATATGTGCGTATATGTATACATACACCTATACATACATATATAATGGTATCTATATATATGTGTGTGTGTGTATATATGTATGTGTGTGTATATATATGTATGCATGTATATGTGTATATATGTATGCATGTATGCATATATGTATGCATGTGTGTGTTTGTGTATATATATATATATTTATATATATATATATA
>NW_026313497.1:0-535 GCF_001194135.2 Octopus bimaculoides | reverse complement strand
TCGCATGATCCTTGAGAACTGCCATAACAAGCGCAGAAATCTCAGCTCTTAATGGATTGATTATAAAAAACCTTTGACAGAATACCACATTCGTGGATTCTGAAATCGCTGGACATTTTCAAACTTTCTCCTGTGATTTCAGATTTGTTAAAGTATAATATGTCACTATGGAACACGAAGCTGCAATTATATCATTCTAATTGAGTATTGCACTCAAACAATATTAGCATAAACTGTGGCATTTTCCAGGGTGACTTGCTTTCACTACTAATTTTCTGCATAGCACTAATACCACTCTCAAGTGAACTGAATAGAACAGGGTATGGCTACAAAATTGACAACAGGAAAATAAGCCATCTATTTTATATGGATGATTTAAAGCTATATGGCAAAGATGATGAAGAGCTTCAAGGACTAGTACATACTGTGAAAGGATTCAGTGATATCTGGATGGAGTTTGGCCTTGAAAAGTGTGCCAAAGCCAATTTTAAGAAAGGAAAACTGGTAAAGTCAAGTTCAATAGAATTAGATGTCG
>NW_026313496.1:0-418 GCF_001194135.2 Octopus bimaculoides | reverse complement strand
ATAATAATAATAATAATAATAATAATAATAATAATAATAATATCAGTAGAGTAGATGACAACATTGGAAGTTGTAATGGACAGGAGTTCGGTAGAGATGGTCGGCATCGGAATTGGTAAGTGGAAAGAATTTTGTAAGAGATATTTCTAATGGTGTTTGAGTGCTTGGTTCTCTGCTAGAGTGTCATCATTAGCGACATGAAGAGTACACACTCTTTCTGTTCAAGTGTGTGTGTGTGTGTGTCCGTTTGTGTGTTTCTACCTGTCTCTGCCTATGTGTGTGTGTGTGTGTGTGTATGTGTGTGTATATGTGTGTATGTGTACGTGTTTGATGTGAGTGATTCTGTTGGTGCGTTGTTAGAGTGCTTTCAACCGACAACATAAAAAGTGCGCTTTATCCAATCTTCAAGGGTAAATGT
>NW_026313495.1:0-338 GCF_001194135.2 Octopus bimaculoides | reverse complement strand
ATATATATATGCATACATATATATATATATATATATACATATATATATATGTGTATAATACTTTGTATGTACGACATCCTCATGTTTTTGTTTTTTCTTGTTTTTTCTCCATTTTTGAGGATTAATTATATATATACATATATATGTATATATATATAAGTCAGTAAATAGTGGGGTTGTGTTAACGAGCCTCCCATTGCGTAGAAGAGTAGCAGTCCATAAAGAACAAATAAATTTCCCTCAATACCGCTAAATTCCACTCAGTGGACACATAGACTCTTGCGCCAAAAACAAAAACCCTAAATTCCTTATATTCCCTTTCTATCAATGTAAAGACA
>NW_026313494.1:0-872 GCF_001194135.2 Octopus bimaculoides | reverse complement strand
TGATGCTGATGACGATGATGCTGATGACGATGATGCTGATGACGATGATGATGTTCGTGATAACGCTTCAGATTACGACATTAACGATGACGGCGAGAATGAATGACAACGACCACAAAGTTCGTAGTGGATAACGGGCGATGATGACGGAACGGGGTGGTGCCATAAAGTTCTCTTTAAGTAGTGTATCTGTAAAATATGACAGATTACGGAGACATTCACAAGAACCTCGCCAATAAATCACATGAGCTCTGCAGCTGAGCAAAAAGACAAAATCAAACGCCATTGATTCCCAGTTGGTTTGTCTTTTCACAATCCAATAATGAAAATGTAATAATTTATTACAGCACTGGTTGCTATGGCTAAGGTCTATTGCATACAGACCTCTTAGTCTTTCTTTTGTGTAGTCTTTGAAAAGACTATCAAGTAGGCCATTTCAACCGTTCGTTTATTAGTCTTTTTCTGCTTTTTTTTCATATATATATTTCTCTGGTATTCTTTGATTAATTCAATGTCTTTTTATTGGTTTACACACACACACGCACGCATACGCGCACGCGCACACACATATATATTGATCATTTTTACCGTAATAATGATAACGATATATTATTATTATTATTATTATTATTAGTATTATTATTATTATTATTATTATTATTATTATTATTATTATTATTATTATTATTATTATCATTGTATTATCATTATCATATTATTATTATTATTATTATTATTATTATTATTATTATTATTATTATTATTATTATTATCATAATATAATTTTTATTGTGTTATAATTATTATCATTATTAATATCAATATTATTATTATTATTATTATTGTTATTATTATTATTATCATTATCATTA
>NW_026313493.1:0-509 GCF_001194135.2 Octopus bimaculoides | reverse complement strand
TTGGCAAAAAGTCACCCGACAGCAAATCAAATTTCCATAAATTCTTAATACTATCTAAGTGTGATGGAAGTACGAGATGTTGATAAGTCACGAAAATAGTGAAATGTCGAGCATTGTCCCCGACCGAAATCGCAGCCTACTGGTATATGTGGTCGATAAAGTTGTTACACTAGCGTTGCTTCTGTTTCATATTCGAATATATATATATATATATAATCATTGTGTAGAAAAACTAGTCAATAGACTATATATTATTCATTATATATACAGTGTACATTTAAACACATAAGAGATGGCCAGAATCGGACATCTAAACCGCTAGAAGGAGTAGTTAAAATCCAAACCACGATTGTTATTATCTCTAATTGTGATTTGGATTTTAACTACTCCTTCTAGCGGTTTAGATGTCCGATTATGGCCATCTTTTATGTGTTTAACTGTATATATAAATATATATATATTGGCAAAAAGTCACCCGACAGCAAATCAAATTTCCATAAATTCTTAAT
>NW_026313492.1:0-343 GCF_001194135.2 Octopus bimaculoides | reverse complement strand
ACTAAAACATTTATAAATTGATTTTGATGTTACTGTGAAATTGTGTCAGTAACCACGTCACATTTGGCTTGCCGAAAATTTTGACATCAAATAATGAATATTTAAGTAAAGCAAACAGTTGGGTTGGGGAGTGCTTTTTTGGAATGGCTAATATGTCTTCCACTGTGTTCCCTTTCTGTTGAAGAGCGTAGGTTCGAAACATAAAGAAATTATCTCCTTCTCGAGCGTCAAACTAACACCTGCTTGTTACTTATACACCTGTCTTCGTCTTTTGTCTTTCTGTAAATTACAACTATATGTATATATACATACATACATATATATATATATATATATATATATA
>NW_026313491.1:0-478 GCF_001194135.2 Octopus bimaculoides | reverse complement strand
TCATCAGCTGCCACCATTATAACACTGGCGTTTCGAATAGTTAGGGCAGGACGCATCGTTACAATGGCTCTTCCCACGGTCACAAATTAAATTAAACTTTATTAATACATTGACAAGACCTACAATTGGTTCAATTCATCGCTGGTTAATTATCATAAGCCAGAATATCATCAGGGAAGAATATACAAAGAAATCTTTATCAATTTATGACAATAACTATTTTTATAACTGTATATATTTTTATATTATGCATTGATTTTAATGGTACTCTGTATTTTCTCTGTTCGATTATTTAATGTTTTCATTATCGTTTCAATATGATATATATAATTTTTTTTGTCAGTTCTTCCTTGATGATATTCTGGCTTATAATACTTAACAAAACTGATAAATTAAATTAAATTTGATTGATTTTATACTACATGCGCTGAATTGAAACAATTGTAGGTCTTATCAATGTATTAATAAATTTTTATTA
>NW_026313490.1:0-264 GCF_001194135.2 Octopus bimaculoides | reverse complement strand
TACCATCATCACTGTAACAGCCACAACCGACACCACAGTCACCACTACCATCGTAACTACCACCACCATCATCGTCACTACAAGTACGACCACAAACACCATTACCATCACCTCTACTGTCACCACTCCTTTCACCACTACCACCACCATTTTCCCCACACATACCACCACAACCATCACTACTACCATCATCACCGTAGAACCACTTCCACCGTCGCCACGAATACCACCAGAACCACCACAGCCATCATCACTGTACAACCA
>NW_026313489.1:0-450 GCF_001194135.2 Octopus bimaculoides | reverse complement strand
ACGTTATCTAATAGCTATAGCGTTTTAAGCAAGAGGTCGCGCGAAAATACGTTAAAATAGAGAATAGAATAGGAAAACATGAATGAAATAATAATACTTAAATAAATGAATGAAAAATTAAAAATTTATATAACTAACAGCATAAAAAGAACAAAAAACTATAGTTATCTTATAAAACATATTAATAAATATTAAATTCTAATATATAATAAATAAATAATAATACTAATAGTCTTAAATAAATAATATTATGAAATAAACTAAAATACTACTATTGATTTAGTCTAATCAAAATCGTAGTGTCATTTATATAATAAGTATTTCATATTAATTCATTTGGTACTTATTGTTGATTGAGATAGATATATATATCTAATTATTGTTCTACTTACGATCTGAGGATTAGCTATATTTTTGAATAGAATTTATTTTCGATAATTTCAATTGATT
>NW_026313488.1:0-239 GCF_001194135.2 Octopus bimaculoides | reverse complement strand
AAAAAAGTTATGAGGGGTTATATAGGATGCTAAAACCAGAATTCTGCTGCTAAATCTCCCTTAAATCACCTTTAAGTATGAAAATATTTTCAAATTATAAACAGAAGCAAATTACAGATTCAGACCATCCACAATTTTAAACTATGATTTTTAAAATGTTTCGAGAAAAACCTGAAATTTTAGAATTTATTCTTAATGAAAAGGTTTTTAAAATTTCACTATTGTTTTAAAATTATATT
>NW_026313487.1:0-442 GCF_001194135.2 Octopus bimaculoides | reverse complement strand
GAATTGCTGCTGCTGCTGTCGTGTGGTACACGGAACAGTCTCTAAGAGAACTGAACCGAGACCCTTTTTGCCGCTGAATTAAAGCATTTTATAGTTGATGGTAGGCTCACCAGACATCAGAAAAATACTCTATCACGTGACCTTATTAGGGGCCGTGATTGGTCAGTTTGCGTTCTGGCGGGAACGGTTCGAAGAAGTTGCCGCTTCGAATAATAGTCAGTCACGTGATGACAAGGAATGTGTTTTCCGCTACGCCCGCGCTTGTTTATATTTAAATGAGAAGATAGTTTGTATGTAATGGCGATAGTAGTTTTGTATCTAATGGCGATCGAGGTGTTAGTTTCACTACATATATATGAATGTATAAATATCTATATCTATATCTAGCAATCTGCGTATATATGTATGTATATATATATATATGTATGTGTGTGTGTGTGTG
>NW_026313486.1:117-281 GCF_001194135.2 Octopus bimaculoides | reverse complement strand
GTGTGTGTGTGTGTGTGTGTGTGTGTATGTATGTATATGTATGTATATTTTTATATATAAATATACAGATAGATAGATAGATAGATAGATAGATAGATAAACAAACACAGACGCATGTATGTATGTATATAGGTAGGTAAGTAGGTAGGTAGGTAGGTAGGTAG
>NW_026313486.1:0-107 GCF_001194135.2 Octopus bimaculoides | reverse complement strand
GTATGTATGTATATAGGTAGGTAAGTAGGTAGGTAGGTAGGTAGGTAGGTGTATATGTACATATGTATGTATGTATATATGTATGTATGTATGTATGTATATATATA
>NW_026313485.1:595-780 GCF_001194135.2 Octopus bimaculoides | reverse complement strand
AAAGGCAGATTGTATGATGCCTATGTACGAACAGCTGTGACTGCTGAGGACATGCGTAGGCTTGAAAGAAATGAAGCTGGTATGCTTCACTGGATGTGCATTGTCAGTGTGCATGCACTACAAAGTGTAAGTGTTTTGAGAGAAAAGTTGGGCATAAGAGGCATCATATGTGATGTGCAAGAGAG
>NW_026313485.1:0-577 GCF_001194135.2 Octopus bimaculoides | reverse complement strand
TCATGTGATGCGTATGGATGAGGACAGCTGTGTGAAGTGCTGGTCTCTAATGGTGGAGTGTACCGGTGGTAATGTGGAAGAGATAAACCCAGGAAGACATGGGATGAGGTGGTGAAGCATGATCTTTTAATGTTGGGTCTCACGGAGGTAATGACAAGTGACCGAGATCTTTGGTGATATGCTGTACTTGAGAAGACCCATCAAACCAAGTGAAATCATAGTTGTGGCTGATGCCAGTGTCGCATAACCGGCACCCGTACCAGTGGTGCATAAAAAGCACCTTTTGAACGTTGGGCCTCACAGAGGCAGTGACAAGTGACTGAGACCTTTGGTGACATACTGTACTTGAGAAGACCTGTTAAGCTTCATGAGATCGTAGTTGTGGTCAATGCTGGCATTATGTAACTGGCACCCATGCCAGTGACACGTGAAAGCACCCATTACACTCTTGGAGTGGTTGGTGTTAGCAAGGGCATCCAGCCATAGAAATACACACATACATATACACATACACATATGTGATCAATTATATATGGAATTTGCAGTCTCAAATCAAATTTTTGGAAAAAAAACAAAA
>NW_026313484.1:282-451 GCF_001194135.2 Octopus bimaculoides | reverse complement strand
AATCCACTCACAAGGCATTGGTCGGCCCGAGGCTATAGTAGAAGGCACATATGTATGTGTGTAATATGTATGTATTTATATTTATTCGTGTGTATATATGTATATATATATATATACATGTGTATATATATATATATATATATATATATATATATATATATATATATAT
>NW_026313484.1:0-235 GCF_001194135.2 Octopus bimaculoides | reverse complement strand
GTATATATATATATATATATATATATATACATGTGTATATATATATATACATGTGTATATATATATATATATATTTCTAAACACATACATGTACATTTATAAAACTATATGAATATTTTTATACGTATATACGAATAACTATATATTTATACATGTATCTGAAATACTTATATGTACATACAAATATACATATTAATATACATGTATACAAATTCGTATACATATATATATATAT
>NW_026313483.1:0-201 GCF_001194135.2 Octopus bimaculoides | reverse complement strand
CTGATCAATTCCTTGTGAGTGGATTTAGTTGATGGAAACTGAAAGAAGCCCATTATGCACCTGTTAGTGCAGGTAAGATTGTGTGGTTAAGAAACCAGGTTCAGTCCCACTGCATGGCACCTTGGGTAAGTTTTTTATACTTTAGCCCTAGACTGATCAATTCCTTGTGAGTGGATTTAGTTGATGGAAACTGAAAGAAGC
>NW_026313482.1:0-291 GCF_001194135.2 Octopus bimaculoides | reverse complement strand
TCTGCGAATTGACTTCCAGTCCGCCCTGTGGAAATTCAGGTTGGATATTATTTGAGTCCTCCGGGTGTCAGTGGGTTGTCTAGGACCATACATAGTTAATTCTATAATGTTATGATCTGAGAGAGATGTAGGCGTTATTTTCACATTATGGATTAGGCTCACATTGTTTGTGAAGCAGAGATCTAAAATATTGCTTCCCTTGGTTGGTTGGAGTATCACTTGTTCCAACAGCATGTTGGATAATTCTAACAAAGATTTTGCCTGGCTTTGTTCATGCAGTGACATCCCAGA
>NW_026313481.1:0-374 GCF_001194135.2 Octopus bimaculoides | reverse complement strand
TATGTATGCATGCATGTATGTATGTATGTATATATGTATGTAGGTATGTATGCCTGTAATTATCTATGTTTGCAAGAACGTTTGAATTTAGGAGTGTATGTACGTTTGTATATATAAATGTATGTATGAATATATGCCTTTATGTAAGTATGTATGTACATATGTATGTATGAAGTAATGTAAGTTCGTATGTATGCATATATGAATGTATGTATGTTTATATATGAATGAATGTATGTATGAATTAATCTGTCTACGTATATATGTATGTGCATCTCTGTTAGCCTGCATTTTATTACATGTGGAAATCTTTATATGATACCTTATGCATATGCGTATATATATATGCATATGCGTATATATATATGCATATG
>NW_026313480.1:0-434 GCF_001194135.2 Octopus bimaculoides | reverse complement strand
GTGGATATGGAAGCGATGGATGTGGTGGTGGTGATGATAATGATGGGGGTGGGGACTGATAGTAGGAGATATGGTGGTTGTGGAGGTGATGATTATGATCATGATGGAGGGGCGACTAATGATGGAGAAGGTGGTGGAGGTAATTGCGATGGTAGGGGAGGGAGTGGAGGTGATGGAAGGGATGGTGTCAAAGAATACGATGGAGATGGAGAATACGATGGAGAAGAAGAAGAAGAAGAAGAAGAAGAAGAAGAAGATAGCGGTGGTGATGGTGGTGGTGGCGATGATGATGATGATGATGATGATGACGATGATCATTACGAAACTGAACTAGCACAGATGTTATACGATTGTGAGTGAATGAATGACGTCAATGATTGGTTGCTGTTTTTAGTTGTTGGTGATTTTTATATTCATTATTATCATTTTTTTTT
>NW_026313479.1:0-516 GCF_001194135.2 Octopus bimaculoides | reverse complement strand
TATATATATATATATACACGTGTGTATATTAATATTTAGCAGAAGTAACAAATATACATTTACTCATGCTTTTCCTGTTTTTATTAACATACCTATTACCCTATATTATTTTTACTCACTTCTTTATTTTTATACATTTTTATAACTTTTATCGTTTATTTATCGGTTTTTTATTGTTAGTTCTTTTTATTTTTTTATTCGATTATTTTTATTCGTTTATTCCTGTTACTGTTGTACTTGTTTAGTTTGATCCTTTTATTTTATCTATTTATTATTTTTATTTTTCATTTTATTCTATTTTTATCTATTTTATTATTTTATTTTTATTTTATTTTTATTTATTCTATTTTATTATATATTATTTTTTATTATATATTATTTTTTATTATAATTTATTTCTTATTTTATTTTTTATTTTTTATTTATCTCTGTCACTGATTTGCTCATGCAATTTTTTCCCTTTATGGTTTTATTTTACCAATTCCTGTGGAAGCGCAATGGCCCAGTGGTTAGGGC
>NW_026313478.1:0-397 GCF_001194135.2 Octopus bimaculoides | reverse complement strand
ATAATAATAATAATAATAATAATAATAATAATAATAACAACAGCAATAAGGCTGTCCTATGTAAATGTTTCCAGTTTTTCTTTCAATTCGGATTAACAGAGACAGGTGACACAACGCCTCAAATTAATCTGGCCTGTATAGGAATTCTGTTTAAGTTTGCTTATCTTTCTGTAAGATACTTAAGGATAGAGCCTTAATCTCTTCGGGATAACAAACACATCTGCCAGATAATCTTTCTCAACATTTCTAAACATTCGCCTTCTGTTTCTTATTGATGAGCGCATGCTTTACACTTCGGGGCCAGACAACAACTACATGGATGCACATCTAGAATGCCAACACATGATACGTATACTGTACGTATGCTTACCTGTGTGAACGTACGGATGAGTGTGTG
>NW_026313477.1:0-232 GCF_001194135.2 Octopus bimaculoides | reverse complement strand
AGGTGTAACGGCGTAGTCTTTGAGCTTCTCGAATGCTGCAACGAGACCCTTAGAATACATGCCACATGGACGTTCGGTGCGTAGGCTTTCAGCGATAAGCGAACAGACCTCACTAACATTGAGTGCATGGCTGTCCACCAAGAAAATGCCATAATCGCTCGTGTGCAGGTACGGCAAATGTACCTGGATCGGGGCGATATTTGTAGGGCAAGAGTCTTCTACTATAGCCTCG
>NW_026313476.1:0-463 GCF_001194135.2 Octopus bimaculoides | reverse complement strand
GAATCGCAATATACGATGACATCGCCATGTTGAGCATTCATCCGCCTGTAGAGGGCGTTGTACTCTGGTGTATTCGTATGAATTATAACTATCGCTAAGGTGGTAAATCCTCTATAGTGTGCATGTTCAGCTATCTTTAGGTGCAACCGACAGGAGGCGTTGCTGTCGGAATATGGTGTTAACTATTGATATTAATGAGATGTGTAAGTGATCGATTCATAGTTACAGCAAATATTTCTACACACGGCCTAATTGCTTTTGGCTGCCAACAATCGGGTTTCGTCTGTATACGTCTGTGTGTGCGTGTGTGTGTATGTGTGTGTGTGTGTGCGTGTGTGTTTGTGCTGTATGTGTTTGTGTATAGTTGTGAGTGTCTGTTAATAAATACAACATAAAGGACTCAATACGTGCGAGTGTTTCTTTATATATATTTATTAATATTGAGATTCGTTAACTTCTAGGT
>NW_026313475.1:0-256 GCF_001194135.2 Octopus bimaculoides | reverse complement strand
CTTAATTTTTCTATTGTTATTGCTCTCCTGTGAATGTCTACTAGATTAATCTATTTTATTTATTTATTTATTTATTTATCTATTAATTTAGTTATTAATTTTAAAATTATTATCTATTATCCCCTATATGTCGACTATATTCATTTCCCCTAGAGGGTTCACATGCCTATTATTCCATTTTATATTATTATTGTTAGGTCTCTTTATTTGCTAAGAGAGATCTCAGTTCAGCCATCAAACCTCCTAGGAATCATTA
>NW_026313473.1:0-833 GCF_001194135.2 Octopus bimaculoides | reverse complement strand
TGTGTGTAATTCTTTGTTTTGTTATGCCTGGCGGTCGTTTGTCTTGGATTAAAACAAATAACGGCATTCTGTTAGTTACATTCACAGAATTGGTAAATCTAACCAGAAAGTCTTCGAAGTCCACAACGGAATATAATTTATACACACATACATATATACAAAATACATATACGCATGCATATATATATATATGCACACAGATGTTCATGCGCAGATTCATGTATGATGATGAGTACACAACTACATACACATATTCACGTACATACATACATGCATACATACATACGTACATACATAGAATATGCGTACTCACACACGTTCACTTTTATTCATGGCTCAAGACCAATTTCCTTATGACATATGTATATATGCATACGTACATACATAGATACATACATACATACATATATATATATATATACATACATACATGCATACATACATACATGAAGACATACATATATACTTGCGTAGGTATATACGTACATACAAATATATACATACATCCTTACATATATACGCACAAAAATACAAGCATACATATATGCTCCGCAACTTATATACATGGAAACACACATATATGCATACGTGTATACAACCATGCATATATACATACATACACATACATACACATACATACATACATACATACATACACACATGCATACATACATACGTACATACATATATGCATACAGACATTCGTACACATGCACGCACACATATAGCAGAATAGTACACACATGCCCCTTTGTTTTGTTATGCTTTGCATAAGGTGTTTTTTATACCCTCCAGCCTTCATCAGATGTCTTGGGGAAATTTCGAACCTGGAT
>NW_026313472.1:0-323 GCF_001194135.2 Octopus bimaculoides | reverse complement strand
TCTGTTCAGGCGTAAGTATGTGCCTCTATGTGTGTGTTTATGTATGTATAGGCGTATGTATGCGTATATGTATATCTCTGATTAAATTTATGTACGCTTGTACACATGCGTATCTAAATGTCAGTTACTTTGATATGCACATCCAGACACCAAAAGTTTGCAAAACCGTTCAAAACAAATATACTTTCCTTGAAACGCTATAAAGTAAACAAAATGATTCAAAATTTCATTAACCAATCGGAATGAATCGACCTATACGGATCTGTATTCACTTCTTCTAAGGGGTGGTAGATAAAAGGAGTAAACGCATCTATATATATGTA
>NW_026313471.1:0-255 GCF_001194135.2 Octopus bimaculoides | reverse complement strand
ATAATTATTTCTTATACTTTATATATATATTTTTATATATTTTTTAATATGTGTGTTGATGGGTGGAACTGATAGGCTTCCATATTAAGTTTTTTCACTTTTTACCTGAATTTTATATTTTTATATTTTTATTTTTATATTTTGATATTATTATATATTTTTTAATTATTTTTATGTTTTTTTACATAGTTAAAGGGTTAATGGCTTTTGTATTTTTCCACATATAGTTTTTTCTGTTTTTCTCCCCTCCAAACT
>NW_026313470.1:0-651 GCF_001194135.2 Octopus bimaculoides | reverse complement strand
TATATATCGTCGTATTAGTTAAGGCAGACCACATATACATATATAAATATACGTAGACACGTTCACACTTGTTACTAGTACTTTTACTTAAATTGCATGTTTCTCATTATGTATGTATATAATATACATGTTCTATGATGAATTTCATTGACCCACCTATTTCATTCTTCTGTTCATTATTTGTACTGGGTCCACGCCTCCTTCACCTTGATCCAGCACTAACAACTTTCTCAATACATTTCTCCCCATGACATCAACTTTCTCGCATACTTTTGGCAAATATTTTTTCCATACACATATTCAAACTGAACGATAACAGTATCAGTTATATAAGTCTCATATCACTACTTCTTCTGTCCTCAGAAACGCTACAAAAGAACAGTAATGCTTTATTTAAGAGAAGCAGTAGCTGGTAATTTTGCATATACGCTATATATGATGTAATTTCACTCGTACACACGCGCACATATACATGTGAGTGTGTGTGAAGTTACATTTCATATAGTATTAAGTAAAAGCTTCACTAACTCAAGTTATCAACTTAAAAAATATAGGAATATACAATCTTGTCTTTACGTAGTACTGTTTTCCTTATATGAATATATACATACATAAATAAATACATTCATACATACACACGTATGTATGTAC
>NW_026313469.1:0-260 GCF_001194135.2 Octopus bimaculoides | reverse complement strand
TATATATATATATATATATATATATATATATAAAAGCAAAAATGCTAGTTTTCTAAAATCGCTCTAAGAGATCAACACAGTAGTTGTACTGACAAGTAATATTCGCAGCTACTTTAACATGGCTGTCCGTTCCAGCGGACCCTACTGCGATTTTTTAACATAGAATCCGCTCGAACTGACAGCCATGTTAAAGTGGCTACGAATATGACTTATATGTGTGTGTGTGTGTGTGTGTGTGTGTATTATTTCTTTACTACCCA
>NW_026313468.1:0-307 GCF_001194135.2 Octopus bimaculoides | reverse complement strand
ATATATACATATATATATATTCTATTTTTTATCAGTTACTTCTTTGTCAATAGACTGCGGTCATGCAGGGGCACCGCTCTTGAAATATTTCTGGTTGAATGTATCAATCCCAGTAAATACTTTCTTTAACTTTGGTATTTATTCTATCGGTTTCTTTCGCCGAGCGATAAGTTACAGGCATGTAAACACACCAGTACCGGTTGTCAAGCGGTGATGGTGGGAAGTACACAGACACGAAGATAAACACATAGATATACATATACATATGTACAACGGGCTTCTTTCAGTTTCCGTCTACCAAATCCAC
>NW_026313467.1:0-690 GCF_001194135.2 Octopus bimaculoides | reverse complement strand
ATATATATATATATATATATATTAAGCATATGATTTAACATATAAAATAAAGTTCAACAAATTCAATCATATTTTTCGTAAATGGAAGAGATTAGATGTTAATACGGATTGAAATTATTTTTATTCATGTAGGTATACGATCGTTTCATACAGAATAACAATAAATTTATTTTAAGAATCTAGGTTGTCAAAACTTATTCGTCAGTAGCAAAAATTAACGAAACGAAAAAAGGCTAAAAGGACGTTAGAATTACATAGGTATGGTGCTATTAATGTGCAAAGAACAATTACACATTAATAGCACCATACCTACGTAATTCTAACGTCTTTTTAGCTTTTTTTCCTTTCCTTAATTTTTGCTACTGACGAATACGTTTTGACAACCTAGATTCTTAAAATAAATTTATTGTTATTCTGTATGAAACGATCGTATAGCTACATGAATAAAAATAATTTCTAATCTCCATTTACGAAAAATATGATTGAATTTGTTGAACTTCGTTTTATGATTTAAATCATATACTTATATATATTTTCATATCTATGCTAATTTACACCAGTAAATTAAAGTAAAGTATGAAGAAACAACGTCAGAAATCTTTTGGAAATTAATCCAATTAAAGAACAAATCCACATTCAACCCTTTTATATATATATATTTATATATATATTTATATATATATTTATATA
>NW_026313466.1:1371-1969 GCF_001194135.2 Octopus bimaculoides | reverse complement strand
GTGTTCTTGGCAGGATCCTTGATGCACAACATTGTTGACATTGGAACTAAGCAGAAGATAAGCTGAATGTTGGTTAGTAAAGTCTGGAGGCAGGAGGACAATAACGTGTCATAGATTTGACACAGATATAAGAAACGAAAGACAGAACTAAGAGATAAACAGTCTTATCAGGTGATAATTAAATGAAATATTTGCAACAATGTTAGATTAATTAAGGATGTCTTGATAAAAAGCGAAGATTCAGGAACGTTAGTCTATTTGGTTGTAGATCTAAATTTGGTACTATTAATGTGACCATGATAGAAAGCATAAAAATGATGGCCAAAGAATAGGGGTCACCAGTTGACCATTGATGGTAGAAATATCTCACAATAATAAAATATAGATTATTAATAATAAATACTATTAAATGTAAAACTTGGAAATATTTTTTCAGTGTCTCTAATGTTTGAGGACAAGGGTGTACAGACTGATTCCCAGCCAGTACAGTCCACATACCAGCAAGTTGGTGAGTATCAAATAACAGCCCCTAATTGATTTCTATAAGGGTTACTTACTTCACCTGGGAATATTGTGTATGAAAGAACAACTTAAACCA
>NW_026313466.1:1047-1149 GCF_001194135.2 Octopus bimaculoides | reverse complement strand
AAAGAGATGGCATGAAAATACCATATAATAGATCTGACCTAGATATAAGAAAGAAAAGGCAAAGCTAAGAGAAAAAAAACAGTGTTATCAAGTGACCACCCT
>NW_026313466.1:0-111 GCF_001194135.2 Octopus bimaculoides | reverse complement strand
ATCGTCCAGTTCGATCGACATTCTTTTGTCTAGAATGTAAATGGCAAGATTCACATGGGTGTACTTGCTAAGAGATCAGATATATATATCTACAAAATAATGGCTGAGAGA
>NW_026313465.1:0-413 GCF_001194135.2 Octopus bimaculoides | reverse complement strand
ACGATGAACGTCATATTAAATGCAGACATAAATTAAATTACTTATATAAAAAGTTTAGATAACTAATTTATTTGTTTAAACCTAGTATTAGGTACCAACTTATAGTTATGATCAGTAACGTAAAATACCTCAAATTAACTTTAGAATACACTTTAATCATCACAATATTATACAACATTGGAACATATAACGACCTTTACTTTAAGTATTCAACGTTAATATGTGCAGCAATCTTTTACAATGTTTCATAACATTATTTAAGCAATATATAACTTTCGTATTTGGTATAGTTTTTATTCTGCGTAAATCTGAGAGTTTTAAGTATTGTAGTATTATTAATCTTCAATAAATTAAAATTTTAGTTAGATTTTCTTTTTCGATATTTTCGTTATTATTTTAGTAATTATAACACG
>NW_026313463.1:0-463 GCF_001194135.2 Octopus bimaculoides | reverse complement strand
ATATATATATATATATATATATATATATATATCTGCAGAGAGTCGTGCATTATGCATATATCCCTAGAAAGCACGAAGAGAGGAATCGGTTTGCAACGTTTTTTCTGTGATTTCGTGTGTTGAAGCATATTCTGTTGTGTCTGGGGAGAGCCATTTTCTTATCGTGCCTTAAAATTTAACACACTCGCCGTTAAAATTTCCACTTATTTCTTATTTTTATTTTCCTAAAATTGTGGAAATTTTAACGCTGAGTGTGTTAAATTTTAAGGCACAATAAGAAAATGAATCTCCCTAGACACAACAGTATATATATATATATATATATATATATATATATATATATATATATATATATATATATATATATATATATATATATATATGCACATATACCTACATACGTATGCACATCTACATATATGCTCTATATTTTAGGAGTGAATAACCAGTTTATATAGCACCA
>NW_026313462.1:0-256 GCF_001194135.2 Octopus bimaculoides | reverse complement strand
AATGTTGTTCTCATATGTCGTTCATTGACAGCCATATCCTCATTATTTCTGACCAATATTCTTTGTTTATTTGCTAGATGAACTTTCAGTCTCACTGTTGCAGGTGCTCCTTTTGAAGCATTAATGTTGCCATGATGTTCTGTAACCATGATGTTCTGTAACCATGATGTTAGCTTTCTTTATCTGCATTGATTTATAAATATACAACTGCATTGTATAATGAGTTGCGTGCGTATTAGTGTAGACATGTAAACAT
>NW_026313461.1:0-234 GCF_001194135.2 Octopus bimaculoides | reverse complement strand
TCATCATCATCATCGTCATCATCATCATCGTCATCATCATCATTGTCATCGTCATTGTTATCATTATTGTTGTTGTTATTATTTATTATTGTTGTTGTTGTTGTTATTTCTTAATTTCCACTGGTATTCAATAGGTGATTTAGAATTGGCAATAAGTTTGGCACAGAGAGGTGTGCATGTGTGTGGCGATGGGGGGGTGTGTGTGAGTGGTTGCGGAGAGAGAGAGAGAGAGAG
>NW_026313460.1:0-507 GCF_001194135.2 Octopus bimaculoides | reverse complement strand
TCTCTCACTTTTTCTTCCTGTTTCTTGAGTAACGCTGCGATGGACTGGCGCCGCGTCCAGCTGGGGGGAGCACATACGCCATAGAAATCGGGAAACCGGGCCCATGAGCCTGGCTAGACTTTAAAAAAGGGCGCATAAAAAAATATATATATACTACCTATTCTACGGATTTCCTCCAATTTAAAACAGAAGAATTTCAATGATACAAGACTACGTAAGATACTAATTAATATATTCCGTCTGTTGGTGTTCAATTAACTGACAAATTATATGCGATTCTCAGAAGAGTAATAGAAGAGACGAGATTGTTAATCTTATACAGCAATAAGACGTTTATATTTATTTCGAAAATCAAATTGGTTCAGAGTCTACTTAATGTAATCGGTACTGTGATTACCCGGCAAGTAATTATTATGAGACACGGATTCTGTGGAGCGACATTTTTTCCGTTTTAAGACGATCTTACAGAGCTCCTCTGCGTATACCTCCAACCCACACACATATATA
>NW_026313459.1:0-201 GCF_001194135.2 Octopus bimaculoides | reverse complement strand
TAACATTGAAAACACATTATATTTCATATTCACTGAAGAGGAACTCTTTTTTATTCTGCGGATTTCATAACAAGTTCAGTTCTTTTTCGTGTATTATATGATATTTTGTGTGATTTTTCTCTGGTATAAATGTCACTATCTGAATCCTGTGGTCTATCTTTACCAACAATATCCCATTGTATGTTTATTTATTTACTGTTG
>NW_026313458.1:0-292 GCF_001194135.2 Octopus bimaculoides | reverse complement strand
TAGTAGTAGTAGTAGTAGTAGTAGTAGTAGGTATTGCAGCCTTTATTGTTTATGATGATGATGATGATACTGCTATTGCTATTCTTATTGTTAATGTTGGCACTAGAACTATATCTTTTCCTTGCAGCAGTTTATACCTGTACTGACACCCAGGCATACATACATACATACATACAAACATACATACGTGCATAATTACATGCATTCATATATGTATATGTTTTTGCATGTATACATATATACATATCTATGTGTGTATGTATGTATGTGTATATATATATATATATATATA
>NW_026313457.1:0-240 GCF_001194135.2 Octopus bimaculoides | reverse complement strand
ATCTCTCCGGTCCTCCGAAAACCTTCCATACCTTGCCACGATTCAGTGTGGTGCGTTTGTGTATGTGTGTATAGGTGCTGGCGTAGCTGTAGGGTAACAAGATTGCTTTCTGATCACATGGTTCCGGGTTCAGTTCCTCCACAGTATGTCAGATTAGGCAGGTGTCTTCTACTATATCCTTGGGCCGATCAAAGTCTTGTGAGAGCATTTGGTAAACGGAAACTGAAAGAAGCATGTCGT
>NW_026313456.1:0-201 GCF_001194135.2 Octopus bimaculoides | reverse complement strand
TGCCTGCTTCTAAATATACTGTTATTCACAGTGATGCATATAATTGTATGTATGATTGCGTGTGTGTGTTTATGTTAATACCAAGCATATATGTGTACTTTTACATGTATGTGCATGTATTCGCATGTGTATGTGTGTATTTAGGTATGATTTAACAGGTGAGTGGAAGTATATGTGCAAGTGCACGAACATATGTATGTG
>NW_026313455.1:0-236 GCF_001194135.2 Octopus bimaculoides | reverse complement strand
ATGTATGTTTGTATGTATGTATGTATGTATGTATGTATACACATACATATACACGTGTGTATGTTTGTATGATGTATGCATGTATGTTTGCACGTATATCAATTAGTGCGTGTGTTTACATCCATAAATATGATTATAGATTGATAGGAATGGATTCCTATATGTACATACGTATACATGCACTCGAACATATACACACGTGTGTGTGTGTGTGTGTGTGTGTGTGTGTGTGTGTG
>NW_026313454.1:0-310 GCF_001194135.2 Octopus bimaculoides | reverse complement strand
CTTCCTTAATGTCCTTTGGCCATGATATTTTGCTCTAAATCTTCAAAATACAAACTTATGTTATTCTATATGTTTGTAATTAGTATTGAGTGTAAATTGAAGTAATTGTAGGCAATGTTAATTAATAAATTAATTAATTTATATTCATTAACAGATGTATATGTATATGTATTTATACACAGTTAAAAGGCACGATGCAGTGTTTCTTTTTCTTCATCAACATGTATTACAAATCACAATATATATACCGGAGTTAGACGTGAACAGTTAGTATCTGGTGGGAAATTTCACGCTTTAGGAGAGATGAAAA
>NW_026313453.1:0-311 GCF_001194135.2 Octopus bimaculoides | reverse complement strand
ATATAGCACAAAGCATTTTGTGTATTGCTCTACTGATTCAGTTAATCTTTCTTTCTTATGCATCTTCCTGTTTGTTGTTTTATTAATTCTGCAAATCCTGCCATCCATCCATCCATCCTCTCTGTCCACTATTCCTGGAAGGTTTGAGGGGACAGCACTCTCGGGCACCTCCTCCATAAGGTCATATCAGAAGCAACCATCATTACACTTTCTCACTGCATTCCCAAGAATGACCGAATGGAACTGAATATTATCTGGTCTACTCTTAAGTCTGGTTGGTTCCACTTGAAGAATTCACCTTGTGATTCTTT
>NW_026313452.1:0-245 GCF_001194135.2 Octopus bimaculoides | reverse complement strand
TTCAATTCTTGGATATTTATTTCAATATTTTCCGTTGCCACTGCGGCAACTGTGGAGAATTTTCTTTCGCTGTTATACTCACTCTCTGCGAGAGTACACTTCTCGTGTATTATCTCAACCGACATAATTCGGTTGGCGTATTAACAAAAATTAAAAAATTTAATTGGTTTTCCACACAAACTGGGAAGCCTATCAAAAAGTTTTCCTCTTAAAGAGTACAAAATGTTCGAATCCCACCCCCGTTA
>NW_026313451.1:0-445 GCF_001194135.2 Octopus bimaculoides | reverse complement strand
TAATAATAATGGTTTCAAATTTTGGCACAAGGCCAGCAAGTTCGGAGAAGAGTGTAAGTCGATTATATCGACCCCAATGGTCTACTGGCACTTATTTTATAATAATAATAATACTAATAACAACAGCAACAACAACAACTCGAGGTCTAAGAGGTTGGATTTCGTGTTGTGTACAATGTGTTTTCTATACCTCTCACCTCCTGACCATATTATGTGTATGTGTGTGTGTATGTGTGTGTCTGCGTGTGTGTGTGTCTGCGTGTGTGTGTGTCTGTGTATGTATATATATGTATATATGCATATATATGTATGTATATATGTATCTATATGCATATATATGTATGTATGTATGTATCTATATGCATATATATGTATGTATATATGTATATGCACAGATATATATACATATATATATATATATATATACATATATACACATATACAT
>NW_026313450.1:0-217 GCF_001194135.2 Octopus bimaculoides | reverse complement strand
TAACGGCTCTGTGAATTATTGTGAATTATTGTGAATACTGCTGTGTTACTCTGTGAAACCTGTGTGAATTACTGTAAGTTCGTCTCTGTGAATAATTGTGATTCTTAGAATTTATTGTTGTAACGTGAGCCGCTGCATTTTTCTCCCCAGCTGTGGCGAGTGGTAGAATCTCCAGTATGGAGAGCTACACCAGGGCCGCTGCGGCGAAGAAGCCAGT
>NW_026313449.1:0-252 GCF_001194135.2 Octopus bimaculoides | reverse complement strand
TGTATGTGCCTATGTTTGAATGTATATTCCTTATGTGTTATGTGTATACGGTTTCTTTTCTCTATTACTTGTGAATTAACTATATATTTTTCTCCTTCATATATTCGTCTTTGTTTCTTATCTATTTTCGATTTTCTTTATTGTAAACCCCAACCCCTGGCAAATTTTTTGAGCGGGGAAATTCTGTTGAACACACCGGCCTACCCTGTCTTTGGTCGCCGTCTCTCTTTGAAAAAAAAATCTAAGTTTCTG
>NW_026313448.1:0-365 GCF_001194135.2 Octopus bimaculoides | reverse complement strand
ATAATAATAATAATAATAATAATAATAATAATAGTAATAATAATAACTAAGTGTTACATCTGTTTTGTCGCATTCAGCTGAAGATGATCCTGCAGTGGGTTTCATTTGCCCCGTTTATACAGCTATCTTTCATCTTTGACTTGTTTCAGTCTGCGGCCATACTGGGGCACCGCTTTGAAGGATTTCTTTTAGTTGAATGAATCGACCGCTAGTACTTATTTTTGTACTTATTCTTCGGTCTCTTTTACGCTAAGTTACGGGGACGTAAACGCACCAACATCGGTTGTTAAGCGGTGGTGGTGGGCAAACACAGACACAAACACACACACACATACACATAGATATATATACATATATATATACGA
>NW_026313447.1:0-378 GCF_001194135.2 Octopus bimaculoides | reverse complement strand
ATATATATATATATATATATATATATATACTTACATACATATATATTCAAACATGTATATAAATACATATTCAAAGTAATAGAAATGAAACTAATGTGTATAGATACATAATGAAAGTAATTGAAATTGACACCCTTTAATATTGAAAGTATTAATACAGATGTTATTGATTCACTTTTGACACATAATAGGGAAACAGTGAAAGAGATAAGAGATTGCTCCAGCCTCGCATTAGACAAGAAATTGAAAATTTTTTGACCCATGGCACTGCATGGACCCTAAGTAAGGCATGTGAAAAATTTGAATGAAATCAGTTGGGTAGTTCTCGAGTTTTAATGATGCACACATACAGACAGACACATACACATTCTCAGTTAT
>NW_026313446.1:0-411 GCF_001194135.2 Octopus bimaculoides | reverse complement strand
TATATATATATATATATATGAAAGATAGATAGCTAGATGTGTGTGTGTGTGTGTTTGTGTCCGTGTGTCTGTGTCTGTGTTTGTGTCTATGTCTCTGTGTGTGTATAGTGTTTTATTAGCAAAACAGCTTACATAACTCTTTATAGATTGTGTGTGCGTGTGTGCGTGCAATTTGCATGCATTTGCTATGTTTTTTTGAAAGTTCTCAAGTTATAAACGAAAACGTTGCACTTGCATAGTCGTAGCCCATTGACTGGAACAAGTAACAGGGTGAACATGACTATAGATTCACCAACAAACACAGCATCACATTGATAAACATAAGTAAACATTATTTAGCTGTGGCTGTACCTCAAGAAGTATACATACATTCACATATACAATCATGAAAGCATATATATACATTATATA
>NW_026313445.1:0-206 GCF_001194135.2 Octopus bimaculoides | reverse complement strand
ATATATATATATATATATATATATATATATATTGCCAATACATGAAACTCTCAGACCTTGAGTCACTCTGTCACTTCTGCTAAATATTAATAAAAACATACATATGCTCATATTTTGAATTCTATTTTTCTTGTTTTCACCAACACACACACACACATATATATATATATACTCTTTTACTTGTTTCAGTCTGTTTGACTGTGGCC
>NW_026313444.1:0-686 GCF_001194135.2 Octopus bimaculoides | reverse complement strand
GATGATGATGATGATGATAATAATCCTGTCTACTGGAAGCACAAGGCCTCAAATTTGGGGAAGGGGTTAAGTTGTTTACATCAACCCCAGTACACAACTGGCACTTAATTTATCGGCCCCCGAAAGAATGAAAAGCAAAGTTGACCTTGGAGGAATTTGAACTTGGAACGTGAAGGCAGACGAAATACCACTGGACAACTGACAATGATACTAATAGATACATACACATATGCAAGTGAGAGAGAGAGAGAGAGAGAGGGGGGGAAAAGACATGAGAAAAATGGGAAGAGAGAGAGAGAATTTGTAAGAAATAAAATACTAACAAGTCTTTAGACTGTGGATGGCTTTTTGAATTGTTGCCCTGAAATCTGCCAATTCTTCTTTATAGTCTGAAAAACAGATGCAAAGTATCACTTTATATACACACACATATATATATACATATATATATATATTTATATCATCATCATTTAACGTCTGTTGTCCATGCTAGAAAGCTACACCAGGTTCCAGTCTGATTTAGCATGGTTTTCTATGGCTGGATGCCCTTCTTAATGCCAACCATTCCAAGAGTGTAATCTGTGCTTTTACATGCCACTGGCATGGGTGCCATTTGCGTGTCTGCCACAACTGCAATTTTGCTTGGCTTGATGGGTCTTCTCAAGCATGACAGATGTATATATATA
>NW_026313443.1:0-309 GCF_001194135.2 Octopus bimaculoides | reverse complement strand
CTACTATCTGTTGTACTGGTCGTTGTTGAGGCCCCAGGTATTCTTAGGCTTCACACTGCTGATTTCCTCCACAAAATCAAGATGACAGTGGCCTGTCTGAGAAGTGAGCCCCAAGAGGTTGAGGTGGTTGTTGTAGTGAGTGTTGCTGGCCATTTTCTGAGGCAATGCCATTCTAATTATATCCATAAGGCACTGCCAAACATGCCATTAAGACTGCTGGGGTATACCCTGTTACTCCACCACTTTATCTTTTGCTTATTAATTCACCACCACACCACATCACTTTTTTTTTTCTTATTTTGTTTCCTT
>NW_026313442.1:0-223 GCF_001194135.2 Octopus bimaculoides | reverse complement strand
ATATATGTGTGTGTGTATATGTATATATACACATATATGTATATGAGTGTGTTTGTGTGTGTATGTGTGTGCGTGGGTGTGCGTATATATAAGTACGATTGTTTTTGTTTTCAAATATATAAATTATTCTATTACGTATTAAGAACAAATTGCTTTTGAGCTCTGCGTTTAGGAATGGAGACATTTTATGTGAAATTTTGAAGAGTTTTATAGACAAGAAGAA
>NW_026313441.1:0-207 GCF_001194135.2 Octopus bimaculoides | reverse complement strand
GGTAGAATGTGGAATTGATCTCAGTTACGAACTTGAAGAGCTGCTAGAAATACCGTGAACTACAGTGTTCGAAGCGCTGATTCTACCAGCTTACCACTAGATGTCCTTTTTAATTACTGATATGACATAATATGTCACATGTGTTTGTACATTGTTTTTATTGTCCTCCTAGTTAAAAAATAAACAGGTAAATTGACATAATACAAT
>NW_026313440.1:0-520 GCF_001194135.2 Octopus bimaculoides | reverse complement strand
TTTGATAATCGCAAAAAGTTGAGGAGGAACTGACCTGGCTTTTTTCTCTTTGCATTATCATTTTCGATGATGCCTTCGGGTTTATGTTCGTACGACTGTTTTGCTCTGTCAAGTCCATGATTGTTGCAAAGTGTCCATTACTATATTGTCATGACGTCTCTTATATTCTTTCTGGGCTAATGGCGTACATTGGCTGGTAATATGCCATACGGTTTCACTATTTTGTCCACAAATTGTGCACTTACCACTTTCTGTTTTATAGTATTATTATTATTATTATTATTATTATTATTATTATTATTATTATTATTATTATTATTATAGGACGGCGTGCTGACAGATTCGTTAGCACTCCGAGGTCGACTTTGCCTTTCACCCTTCGGGATCGAGAAAATAAATACCAGTTTAGTACTGAGGTTGATGTAATCGACTTACCCCTCCCCTAAATTTCAAACCTTGAGCCAATAGTTCAAAGGATTATTATTATTATTATCATTATTATTATTATTATTATTATTAT
>NW_026313439.1:0-395 GCF_001194135.2 Octopus bimaculoides | reverse complement strand
ATCGGATTACATAAGTGTGTGATTGTGTATGTGTGTATGTGTGTGTGTGTATGTGCGTGTATGTGTGTGTACATGCATGAATGCATGTATGTATGCATATATGTATGCATGTATGTATGTATGTCTGTATGTATGTATTGCGCATACCCCCCAAACTCGCAAAATAACGCATTCGTATACAAGTAAACAAACGTACTTATGTTGCGAGGTGAAGGCCACATTTGTACATATTAAGATTATTCATAGACGATATAACTTTATTGTAATGGTTTCTGCAAACATAGGCAGGGTCAGATTCTGCTACTATACATATGTGTGTGTGTGTGTACATACATATATATGCACTATACATACATACATATACATATATATATACATACATATATATATATATA
>NW_026313438.1:0-378 GCF_001194135.2 Octopus bimaculoides | reverse complement strand
TGTGTGTGTGTGTGTGCGTGTCTGTCTGTGTGTGTCTGTGTATTTATGTGTATACCTGTGTGATCGTTTGCATATGGATGATATATACATAGGATGTGTGTATGCATAATATAATATAGTATAGATATATTACACGTATGTGTATGTGTGAATATGTCTCTGTACATGCTTACACATATATACATACACTCACAACCATAGGTATAATATATATGTATCCTTGTATGTGTGTGTGTGTGTGTGTGTGTGTGTGTGTGTGTGCGAGTGTGTGTGAAACACCCTAGACTGAGGAAATCAGAAAGACAACGGTGGTGCTCCAACATGACCGCAGCCGCATGGCTGAAACGAGTAAAAGAGTAAATGATTAATATATATATA
>NW_026313437.1:0-290 GCF_001194135.2 Octopus bimaculoides | reverse complement strand
TAGAATTTTTGGTCAGCCAATCTGTGACAAAATTAGAGAAATAAGTGACGTTGAATAAATGAATAGGTAACGAATAGTAAATGCGCATGAAGGAACTTAAGTTTGTTTTAAGACAACAGCGAGGAAGACGAAACTACGATTAAACTATGTTTACATGGTAATGAAATAGATAGAATAATGAAAGAACTAATAAGTGGTTTATGATCTGCGCAGAAATAGAGGTGTAGATGTATGAAGTTGAAAAAAAAAAAAACAGATTTCTTATCTGAGCATATATATATCATCCTCGT
>NW_026313436.1:0-386 GCF_001194135.2 Octopus bimaculoides | reverse complement strand
ATATATATATATATGTATAATCATTTTGCTGATTATATTTATTTAACGATTTTGCATAGACAGTTTCAGATGTAACAGTTTTATAAAAGAAACAAAACTACAACAAATTGCGGTGTGTGTGTTTTTTTTTAAATAGATTTTTACTCTCAGTGTCCGTTATGGCCATTAATTTCTCATAAAGAGAGAAATAGAATTCAATGCAAACAAATTTATTGTGTAATGGAAACTGGCGGTATGTGCTGTGGTCGTTTTGTTTGTTGCGGTAGTGTTTTTGTTTGTTTGTTTGTTTTTTTTTTAGCTTAACCACCGAAGTTTTGTTTTCTTTTATTATTTTCGAATTTCGTTTATGTTTATTATTTATAATATTTATTTGTTACTGTGGTTAT
>NW_026313435.1:0-216 GCF_001194135.2 Octopus bimaculoides | reverse complement strand
CTGAGATCTACTTTCGTGCATTACCAGGGAATACATATGTCAACGAGAGTTGCAAGAAAACAGTGTGAAGCTTTAAGATGGCAAAGGACCTGTGTGACCTTAATGGTGGCCTGCAACATGAATGGAGACAAAGAAGACTGGCTCTTAATTGGAAAGGCTGGTTCCTCAAGATGCTTCAAAAATGTCAAAACACTTCCAATTCAGTACGACTTTTCA
>NW_026313434.1:0-278 GCF_001194135.2 Octopus bimaculoides | reverse complement strand
TCAACAAACCAATAATCAATGGGTTTCCAATCACGACCATCCCATTTATATTTCAGTCAGTGTATCTGGGACTACATTATGCCACCGTGTCTTTCAGTTTTCTTTTTTTTTCTCTCAGACAGTTAGTTGTGATTTTAGATGAGATTTAGCTACTACTTCTAACAAGTCAAATAACTGCAGAGAGACACCCTCACTGATGTTAGTGTTGTTGTTGATGGTGGTGGTACTGAACAGGTGTGCAAAATAATAATAATAATAATAATAATAATAATAATAAT
>NW_026313433.1:0-289 GCF_001194135.2 Octopus bimaculoides | reverse complement strand
GTTGTCTTTTCTGTTGTGGTTATTGCTGACATTTCTGTTGTTGTTTTTTGTGTTGCTGGTGGTGTTGGTAGTAAAGTTCTTCTGTTGGGGGTATTTGGTAGTTGCTTCTGTTGTTGTTGTTGTTGTTGTTTTTGTTTAGGGGCCAGTGGGCAGTCCTTTTTCAGATGTGCCTCGTTGTTGCATAAGTAACATCGAGGCCGCCTGCCCTCTACCACCAAATACAGTTTGTGGTCCTCCGGCAGTCTAATGTTTGGAGGAATCTTCCGTGAAGCCTCCTCCGTGATGTGGA
>NW_026313432.1:0-407 GCF_001194135.2 Octopus bimaculoides | reverse complement strand
TGAAGAGAAGATTACATCTTTCTCAACATCATTCATTCCTTTGGAATGAATCAATTGTAATCTTCGAAACATATGTCAGAAATAAAATAAATCATTTAATACATGCGTATAACTCCATTTATTTAAACTAATATTTATTCAATATACCTCAAATTAACAGGGTGTTTCTACCTCATAAACAGGAGTTACGGTAAAGTTATTTTGTGGACTTTGCTACCCTGGTAATTATTAACCATTTTACTTTGTCAGAGTTAATTATTAACTAAGAGAAAGTAAATATATATAATTAAATATATGCATATATGTGTACAGGACGTCACAGAACGTAACCTGCATGACATACGAAATACGAAAACATGGAATATGAACTTTTTTACGAAAATCAAACAAAACATATAGAAAAACAA
>NW_026313431.1:116-228 GCF_001194135.2 Octopus bimaculoides | reverse complement strand
GTATATGTATACATGTATACATATAGATGTATATGTATACGTATATGTATGGATATATATAAAGTTATAGATCTATATGCATACATGTATATGTATACATATGTGTAGATGT
>NW_026313431.1:0-106 GCF_001194135.2 Octopus bimaculoides | reverse complement strand
ATGTATATGTATACATATGTGTAGATGTACATGTAATATGTACACATATAGACATGATACAGATATCTATACATATATACACTCACACACGCACACATACACACAA
>NW_026313430.1:0-202 GCF_001194135.2 Octopus bimaculoides | reverse complement strand
GTGATTAAATTTGTAAATATATTTAGAATCCATTTATTATAACTCTCTTCACTTTTGCTGTCCCAATTCATGGCTCTAATCGTTCTTAGTTATATTTCTTTTAAAGACAATTTCGAATGTAACGTACCCATTCTTTATACATTCAGGCAGACTGGAACGTGGATATCTAATCGCTTTTGTTTTTCTTCATCACCGAAGTTAT
>NW_026313429.1:0-1950 GCF_001194135.2 Octopus bimaculoides | reverse complement strand
TACCGAACTGTCTTACACAGGATCTTGTTTTTAGGACTTCCTAATAAGTTGTGAATACTCAAATTGTGAATTCAGTTATGTAATAACATAAAATTAGTTACCCGATAGTAAGAATTCAAATAAAGTAGCCCCGAAAAGGGATTTAATGCGTTCCCAGAGTATATAGAACATAGGAGGAAATATTAATAAGGTATATATATTAAGATCGTGAAGCATGTTACGTAATAACAAGCTAATCAGATATGAGATAACAATTCAAAGTAAATAACTCTGAAAAGGGCTTTTGTGCGTTCACAGAGAATATTACCCTCAGGGGCGCTAGTGTTGCTATATTCGTGAATAAGAACTAACCGAAATAAGTGAATCTATTGTTTAGGAAAATATCATTTACTTGTTTAAGGGTTGTACTGGATAAATTGCGAAAATAACTCAAATAGTTCAAATACTAAGAAATAAGCATACTCAATTTCATTGTTACCGAATAATTTAGGAAAACGAATGGGTTATTTCCCTCGGCTATATACAAGGATCCCTTCCAGTGGCCCTATTATTGATTTTTTTCAACAATCTGAGTATGCCATGAGGTTTCGTGACATGAGTTCCACTCACGTGTCAAGTTTCGTCAAAATCGATAAAACGATGTAGGAGGAGTTAGCTAACAATTCCACAAACATACCCGCAGACAGAATTTCCCCACATATGTAGTAGAAATATATGCTCCTGTATGTGTGTGCATGTGCCTGTATAAGTGTGATTGTGTTTATGTATGCGTATCTCTATGTGTATGTGTGTATGTATATGTATGTGTGTATCTATGTATGCGTTTATGTGTTTATGAAAGCCAGCGTGTGCATGTATGCATGTGTTTATATGTATGTGTGCATGCATGTGTATATGTGTATGTATGTGTATATGGGGGTGGGTATATTTTATGTGTATGGATATGTTTGTATCTGTATGTGTGTAAATATGTGTGTGTACATGTGTGTGTGTATGTACTTATATGTATGCATTTAATTGTATGTGTGTCTTTGCGCGGGGGTGCTCGTGTGTGTTTGAATGTGTGTGTGTGATTGTTTATGTGTGCATGTGTACGTATGTATATATATATATATATATGTGAATATGTATGCGTGTACATACAAACGTATGCGTGTGTGTGTATATACGTGTGTATACATGTGTGTGTATATACGTGTGTATACAAGTGCGTGGGTGTATACACGTGCGTGGATGTATTGACATGTGCGGGTGCGTACGTGTGTGTATACACGTGTGTGTGTGTGTGTGTAAGGACGTGTGTGTGTAAGGACGTGTGTGTGTAAGGACGTGTGTGTGTTAGGACGTGTGTGTGTATACTCGTGCTTTTATCTATACCCGTGTGTGTGTCTATACGCGTTTGTGTGAGTGTGTATACGCGTGTGTGTGAGCGTATACGCGCATGTGTGTGTAACCGTGCCTGGGTGTGCTCGCGTGTGTGCGTACACCTGTGAGTGTATTTATGTACACCTGTGCGTATATAAATGTGTACACCTGTGTGTGCTTGTGTATACCTGTGCATGTGTTTGTGAACACCTATGTGTGTTTGTGTACACCGGTATGTGTGCGTGTGCTTTGTACACACCGTTGTGTGTTTGTATACACCTGTGTGTGTGCACTTGTGTTTGTGTATACATCCGTGTGCATGTGTACGTGTATACATCTGTGTGTGTGTGCGCATATAGAGGTGTGTGTGCATATACGTGTATATGTATGTGTATATGCGTATGTATGTACGCATGTGTGTATGTATGTACATATGTATGTGTGTGTATGTATGTATATATATTTATGTGTGTGTGTATATGTATGTATCAGGTCATCCAGTAAGTTCTGTCCGATTTAACCTTTTTTTAAATTCAATGAAATTTAATAGTATTTTAGAATGTCTAATGAAATTAAAAATTATTT
>NW_026313428.1:0-380 GCF_001194135.2 Octopus bimaculoides | reverse complement strand
TATATATATATATATATATATATATATATTCTGGATGTGTGTGTGTGTGTGTTTATTCTTTAACAAGAACAGTATAAAGATGTCGAAGTTTCTGCCAGCTAAGACATCATCATAATCAAATTATGATAATGATAGCTTAGCGGGTCGAAACTTCGAAATCACTGTCGATAATATTCTTGTTAAACAATAAGTTTGTATTCTGCAAAACAATGAAGTAATCTTTCAGATTAATGCAAAATTGTTTTTATTATAACTAAACATAAAATCAAACATTAATATTTACATACGTACTACATATATGCATACACACATTTATACCTACATGCATTTCATACATACATACATACATATATACATACATACATACATTTCATACATAC
>NW_026313427.1:1362-1789 GCF_001194135.2 Octopus bimaculoides | reverse complement strand
CATATTCAAATAACTCTTTGGTCTCAACCTTTAGCATCACGTCAAAAACAGCCCCCTTTATATTTCTATGTAAACTAGCGTTCTTATTCCTAAAGCCCATGGAATAATATCGTTGACCCCTTATATCTCTATGTAAACAAACCTTCTAACGGTCACTGACCATGTAACATCTCAGCTCGTAAGTTACCCCATTATTTCGTTTTTGTCTTGCTATTACATGTTTTATTATGAACTCCCTGAAGAGAAATAAATGAGGAACTCCAACAGCTCTTTCTCCTTTGTGAAAGTACTATCATTTATTTCGAAACATATATGTAGGAATTACAGGAACTTTCATCGACATGCGTTTTGCTCCATTTATTATTATTATCCATATATATATATATGTATACATACATATATATATATATATATATATATATATATA
>NW_026313426.1:0-520 GCF_001194135.2 Octopus bimaculoides | reverse complement strand
AGATTCTCTGCGGTATCACTTGTCGCGCACATGGTAATTTCTTGAAGGAAAGACAGTTAGACTAGCTGACCGAGGTGGATTCGGTTATGCTTTCAGATCTGTGTCGGTGTGGAATGTTACTCGTTCATGCTTGCACAGTTTGCTAGCATAGTCAAATTTACTGCTGGAATACGGTATTGATGAAGGAAATTGAGTATTAATCATAATCCAGAAACGCGTCTACTGTTAACCGTCGGAATGGTTAGTTTTTCATTGTTTTTTTCTTCTTGTTTTTGCCTTTGTGAGTTACAAGTGATGCTATCTGTGGGATTCTCAGCTTTTTTAGCTGCTATTTCTGAACTTCGGTATATGGTGAAGCAAATATTTGCTGATCCCTTAATTATGTTTATATATATATATATGCGCACACATATATGCGTTTATAATATATTCATGATGGCTGGCACTCCGTCGCTTACAACGTCGAGGGCTCCAGACGATCCGATCAACGGAACAGCCTGCTCGTGAAATTAACGTGCAA
>NW_026313425.1:0-274 GCF_001194135.2 Octopus bimaculoides | reverse complement strand
GATTTCTTGCCAATAGAGAAAGAACCGGTTTCTAACCTAAATCCAAGGTTCATTCATTGGAATTTCAACATCCACGACAAGGTATTTTTGTTTGTTTGTATGTATGTATGAATGTATGTATGTATGAATGTACGTATGTATGCATGTATGTATGTATGTGCAGGTTTGTATCTTTTATGCATGTATTCTCATGCATAAAGTTATATATCTAGTCATACTCATATATAAATTTCTGGAAAGTTCTACAGATTTTTACAGTTCCAGTGATGGATTG
>NW_026313424.1:0-247 GCF_001194135.2 Octopus bimaculoides | reverse complement strand
GATAGATAGATAGATAGATAGATAGATAGATAGATATGCATGTATACATATACGTGTGGTAGTCATTGGTATACTCTTTTGCGTCTCTGCATGTGTATATGGATATATGGATATGTATATGTATCACTGGTTGTGGATTAGATGCGTTCTTTCCTATATATCTATGTACTTTTGTACGCGCGTTCAGTGATTTAGGCCACGTGTGTGTGTATGTGTATATATATATATATATATATATATATATATA
>NW_026313423.1:0-250 GCF_001194135.2 Octopus bimaculoides | reverse complement strand
ACTGTGTCATCGAATGGTTCGAGGGTCCTGATGGAATGTTCGCTTTTCTGTCTTACGCTGTATTTTTAAATGTCTTACGCACCTTCGTAGCTAGTATGGCCAACTTTATATACAGGTAGTGTGACTATGTGTATATATGTGATTGTATCGAAAACTCATCAATGTTATGACTGAAGCTGTTATTGCGTTAAAGTCTGCAATAATCAATGCTACAGAATGCTAGAACACATATTGAAATGCAGAAAAATCA
>NW_026313422.1:0-455 GCF_001194135.2 Octopus bimaculoides | reverse complement strand
ATCCCAGTCCGAAACGATTTTGGGCATATTTTTTCTCACTGTGCACCTGAAACCCGTAAGCGAAATATTTTCGGGTTTAAAATATTTACCAACTTTTTTCCATTTATTTTTTCTACTTTGTGGAAGTCAATATTTTCTCTGTTGAAACCCACCTCAGTGAGGTGCCGTATCCAGAGGAAACACATTAATCGCTGTTCCCCTTTGACATAATAAAGACATTTTCCACAGTCTTTGCAAGCAGCAAGCGGGTGGATTGGGTTTCAAATCCAGGAAGGTCCAAACGAGGTCCTACAAGTTATTCATAATAATAAGTGGCGTTATATCGGGAGTGAAAGAATGACGAATGCAATATTAAATATGCTAAGACCATCTGTAGAAAATAGAAAATCTTAGTTGTTTACCGGTTTTTATGAAATTTTTTGGGTTAACGAACTTAAGTTAACGGAAGCTAACTA
>NW_026313421.1:0-252 GCF_001194135.2 Octopus bimaculoides | reverse complement strand
CGCTTACATACTTTTAGAAGGATTGCTGAGAATCCATCAGGGCCAGTAGCCAAGTTTGGGTTCATTTCATCTATAGCCCTTATTACATTGTCTACCTTTATATTGATGTAATCAATCATCATTGCCTCTGTTTTTTTTATCTGCAGTGGTAGAAAAGTCAGTTGGATTGCCCTAGGGGTGGAGTGAAAATACTTTTGAATTTCTCATTTAGTATTTCACTTATCCTTTTTGGGTTTCCTGTGAGTGTACCAT
>NW_026313420.1:0-277 GCF_001194135.2 Octopus bimaculoides | reverse complement strand
ATGTCCTGTGTATTATCACATGTGATATACAGGCAGAAGGGTTGACTGTTTCTAAGCTAAGGGTTCCCTACCCTCATCCATGACTCCTGGATAGCCCTCTGCTACCATGTTTTATGCTGCTGACAGTATTGCAACTCTCCTGGATGGTTATGGTTCTTTAAATCCAAGAGATCTTGGATGTTGTGACCAGGTCAGTCTGGGACCCCAAAGGGCCTGGCTGTGGCCATGTTGGGGCACCGCCATTATTCACTTTCTTTTCTTCATTTTTTTTTTTTTT
>NW_026313419.1:0-284 GCF_001194135.2 Octopus bimaculoides | reverse complement strand
CATATACACATACATAAATGTATCTGTTGTCTTTGGTTTCAGTCATTTTTGACTGCGGCCATGCTGGGGCACCGCCTTCAAGGTTTTTAGTCGAACGAATCGACTCTAAGGCTAGCATTTCTTAAAGTCTGATACTTATTCTGTCAGTTTCTTGGGCCGAACCACGTAGCTATGAAGACGTAAACACACCAACACCGGTTGTCAAGCGGTGGTTATGGACAAACACAGAGACACGCACACAAATACATACATACGTACATACATAAATATATATATATATATAT
>NW_026313418.1:0-228 GCF_001194135.2 Octopus bimaculoides | reverse complement strand
TAAGTACACCATCACAACATATATATGAATGTATAAATATATAATCCTATAATATGACAACTAGTAATGAATATAATCATTAACATAATTATTTTGATAATCTTTCGATAATAGGCATGTACGCTTAAGATTTAATGAAATAACTTAAGAACGGAAAATATATATATACGCAAGCACAAGCAGACATATACGTATATGTGTGTGTGAATATATATATATATATATATA
>NW_026313417.1:0-283 GCF_001194135.2 Octopus bimaculoides | reverse complement strand
TGGGATTTTGGGTAACATAATTTAATGAAACAGCAAATGCCGATAATAGTGAAACAGAATAGAAAAATCTTGGAATTTTTGGTCAGCCAATCTGTGACAAATTTAGAGAGATGAGTTACAATGTGATGAACTTGAATAAATAGATATGTGATGATTAACGGATATGCATTAACTGAAGACAACAACGAGGAAGACAAAACTATTTAAACTATGTTTACATGGTAATGAAATGGATAGAATAATGAGAAGAACTAATATATATATATATATATATATATATATA
>NW_026313416.1:0-264 GCF_001194135.2 Octopus bimaculoides | reverse complement strand
TTTCTTAATAGGTAACTAACCAGTATTTTCACTGGATTTTATTATCCCTTATTGAGGTTTGTAACCTTTATTTGAACTTTATATATATATATATATATATATATATATATATGATAGAATATGTGTGTGTGTGTATGTATGATATATATATACAGGCACATAATACATGTACAGGCACATACAAACCCACATACCGACTTACACACACACTTACATCTATAATTTTGTATGTGTGTGTATATATATATATATATATATATATAT
>NW_026313415.1:0-354 GCF_001194135.2 Octopus bimaculoides | reverse complement strand
CTATATTTGATATTTTTGTACATTTGTATATCCTTTCATAAACTTTACTAACGTTCGTAATTTATAAATTTTATTTTATAAGGTGTTTTTATATAATTTACTGGATATGGGAATCCTTATTTCAGTATATTTTTTAATCATGCAATATTCATTAAATGCTTACATACCCAAATCGGTTTAGGTATTGCTTCAGAATGTACTCTTTTATATATTTAGTATACCTCTAATTCAATTACCTCTTATATTCGATACCATATTTCACATTATCTTATACTTATCCACCCCCAATGAAAAAATTAGTTCTTTTTATTGCCTTAAAATATGTTCTTTTTATTGCTTTAAAATATACTATGT
>NW_026313414.1:0-233 GCF_001194135.2 Octopus bimaculoides | reverse complement strand
TATTATTTATGCAAAGCCAGAAATCCAGGATTTGGAATTATCTTAATTTTTACTGGTTTATTTGGTCGTCTTCGCTAATCGTGCCATGCGGACATTTATTGTGGTTTTAGAGTCAGGATTTGACTGCTATTTTTTCAGCGTGGTGGTATCTCTTGATACTCTGTATTATAATTAATTTTAAATAATATATATATATATGTGTGTGTGTGTGTGTGTGTGTCTGTGTGTGTGTG
>NW_026313413.1:0-257 GCF_001194135.2 Octopus bimaculoides | reverse complement strand
CCTTATCGCATACCTTGTTGTCAGCTGGGCATGCTATATGTATGATCCAGCATAGTATGTTTTCTTTCTCAATTAAGACTATGTCCGGCTTCCAACTCTCAATCTTCTTCTAATTATTATTTTATTACATATCATTATTTTGGTAGTTGTGTGTGTGATGTGATATGCATATATATCTAAACACCAACATAGATACATCCATGTAGCTATATATATATATATATAGATAGATAGATACATTTCTTTTATTAGCCACA
>NW_026313412.1:0-514 GCF_001194135.2 Octopus bimaculoides | reverse complement strand
ATACATGCGTACATCATGCATACATGCATGTATGTATGATGGCATACATACATTTGTACATACATACACGCAAACATATATATATGTATATGTGAATATATATGTGTATACACACACACATAAATTGTTTATTTTACGTCTGATCGTTCATAAGAGATTTGAAATTCGAGTTATTTTGATCTTGTTGAATATTTCGTAGGATATTAATGTCCAAGTTGTAAACTCAAGGAACTTATCATCTTGAAAGGCTAACCGAAACAAAGGGAGCATTTGCTACTAATTACAGAGTGTATATAATTTCTAAAGATAACAGAAGTCAAAAGGATATATTTTTATCGCATGTGCAACAATATGTTAATAGATTTCGATTCAAAATATTTAAACAAATTTCAAACTCTACTAAGTACTTTGATAAAGTTATGGACGCACGAAGCCACAAAACTTCAAAGTGGTTATATAATTTCCCGGCAATTCTTTTCATTTGGTTTTGTATTGTTTTTTGGAATTTATTATT
>NW_026313411.1:0-643 GCF_001194135.2 Octopus bimaculoides | reverse complement strand
TTGCAGTTTTTGTTGTATTTTCTTTCGTTGATGTTGTTAATGTTGCTTTTCTTGTTTTTTGTGTGAATGGCGGTGTGGGCAGCAAGGCTTTTTTTGTGTTTAGTTAGTTCTTGTTGTTGTTGTTGTTGTGTTTTTCGGGCAGTCGGACACTCCTTTTTGAGGTGTGCCTCGCTGTCGCATAAGTAACAGCGAGGCCGCCTGCCCTCTACCACTATATGTAAGTTTTGATTTGTTGCCAAACGGATGTATGGTGGGATTTTTTTGATTTCTTGTTCGTTTGTGTGGAACAGGATTTGTATGTTTTTTCCCGTCCAGTTGCTTTCTCCAACGTTCCATGTCGATACATATGGCCGATATCAACCATAGTGTGTCTATTGTTGGAGGTGCGTGCTTTATTGTTACCTTTGTTACCTTTTGGCCAAGGTAACTGGGTAACATTGTTATTTCTGGTGTGTGAAGAGTTAGCGTTGAATACCTCTTCGCCAACTCTTCATTTCGAAAAATCACCTGTACCTGTGCAAATCTGTACCAAGTAATATATGATCTTTTATCCCAAATTGATTGCAGACATTTTTGAATTTTGTCTATACTGACCTGTTCCGGCCTTCTACTTTTAGTGTTTATTATTTTATATATTATTGTT
>NW_026313410.1:0-244 GCF_001194135.2 Octopus bimaculoides | reverse complement strand
GATTATGAGAGCTTTAGCTTGGTGTTGTTCATGTTTAGTGGGGTGTTGTATGATTGTGATTTCTTGATATGAGTAGTGCTTAGTATTTTTACTGTAGAAGCCATACTAGTAATCACTGAGGGGACTGAGAAAGAGAGAGAGATTCAAGGTGTTGGAGGACATCATTGTTAATAGGTATCTGTAGGTGTGTATGTGTGTATATGTAGATGTCTGAGTGTATGAGTGTGTGTATGCAGATATGTTT
>NW_026313409.1:0-226 GCF_001194135.2 Octopus bimaculoides | reverse complement strand
CTGTCTATCTGTAAGTCTCTTTGTCTATACCTCTGCTTATCTATCTATTTGTCTGTCTATCTGTATATCTATCTGTCTATATCTCTTTCTATCTATCTGTTGGTCTGTCTCCCTGTTTATATTTCTTTCTATCTATCTCTTGGTCTGTCTCCCTGTCTATCTGTATGTATCTTTGTCTATACCTCTATCTATCTATCTATCTATCTATCTATCTATCTATCTATCT
>NW_026313408.1:0-334 GCF_001194135.2 Octopus bimaculoides | reverse complement strand
ATATATATATATATGTATATATATATATATATATCTATATCTATATATATCTTAACCTCAATTCTCATGCTATATGAAAATCAGTCCAACTTTATACTTCACCTCAGCTCTCACCTAATTCAAAACTTGAACCTTAACCATTCAAACGTCACCCCTAACTCTTACCTCATTTCTGAACCCAACACAGTGTTACTCTCTCTTTTCTTTCTTTTCTTACCTATCTCTTTCTTTGCTACTCTACTTTGATAAAGGGGTTTTTATCTGCATTGTCTGTCTTTCTTTTCTTTTTCCTTTTTCAGAGTACAATTCACTGTGCACAACATTTTTCGTTCAT
>NW_026313407.1:0-661 GCF_001194135.2 Octopus bimaculoides | reverse complement strand
ATACATACATATATACATACACATACATATATACATACATACATATATATTTTCTGAAAAAAGCAACATTTTAAACTTATGACACTCTTCCATAATAGCAACGATATATTTATATACATACATACATACACATATACATATATATATATATATATATATATATATATACATATATACATATATATATATATATATATATATATATATATATATATATATATATATATATATATATATATATATATATATATATATATATATATATACATATATACATATATATATATATATATACATATATACATACATATAAATATACTTATATGTATACATATATATAAATACATATATACATACATATATATACATAGATATATATATATATACATACACATATATACATACATATATATATATATATACACACACATATATACACACATATACACATACATACATGCATATATAAACTTATATTTGTTTTACAGAGACGTCAAATGTGTTTTGTATCATACAGACAAGAAAGTAATATTTCAAACACAGTATTACCATGGAAACAGAAAAAGATATTGACTATTTTTACCCTTGCAAGATGGAAAAAGTTGTCTTGCAAAGGTAATGATACCCAGTTTTCCTGCTGGTAATACTGTGGTTTGAAATA
>NW_026313406.1:0-416 GCF_001194135.2 Octopus bimaculoides | reverse complement strand
TATATATATATATATATATATATGAAGCACGATTTATTCGTAAACCGAGTTTCTACTGTATTTTCTCCAGCTTTTTATATTCTGCAGAGGCTGACTTTACCTTTTATCCTTTTGGGGTCGATAAATAAGTATAGATGCTGGAATCTCTTTCGTTGATTTTCATCTTTGAGCGGTATTTTCGTTCGTACACCAATTTTTATTTTTCCATCTTTAGATTCTCAATTATTTTAATCTATTAAATTTTCCAAATTTCGGGGTCAATAAATAAGTACCAGTTGAATATTTTAGTCGATGTAATCAACTATAACCCTCTCCTAAAATTTCAGGCCCTTGCGCCTATACCAGAAAGGGTTATTATTATTATTACTATTATTATTATTATTATTATTATAGCTATTATTATTATTATTATTATT
>NW_026313405.1:0-209 GCF_001194135.2 Octopus bimaculoides | reverse complement strand
GTGTTTCGCTGTGTGACCATGTTTGAGTGTGTCTATGTGTATGGGTTTGTATAACTATGTACGTTCGTCTGTTATGCGTGTCGCCATGTGTCATCGTGTGTGTGGGAAGTGTGCGTGTACATATATGATCATGTGTTTCAGTCTTCACTTGTGATATAAATATTGGAATTCTAGTTGTTGTACGCTTAGGGTATACATATAAAATAAAA
>NW_026313404.1:0-248 GCF_001194135.2 Octopus bimaculoides | reverse complement strand
ATGCATATGTGTATGTATGTATATGTGTGTGTGTGCTACTACTATCAACATTTGCTATCTCATTAAACTATGCTACACAAATCCCAAAGGAATATCTCTCTCCCTCATGTTCTTCCCCCCCACCTGCCTTACTCTGTCTTTCTCGATCTCACTCTCTCTCTCTCCCTCTCTCTCTTTTGATTACCTCTCGTTTCGCCGGGACTATAAACTAATGCACGCACCCCGATTCCCCTACTCGATCTTAATAC
>NW_026313403.1:0-406 GCF_001194135.2 Octopus bimaculoides | reverse complement strand
TATATATATAAGGATAAGATCGATATTTAAATACCGATTTTATCAAGTGGTCAGCATGGGAATAAAACCATCAAAGGTAATAATTATTTAAAATTACGATTTAGGGTATCTAAGAGATACCACCATGCTGGAAATGGCAGTCAAAGCTTGACTCTAAAACTACAATAAATGTTCATATATTACCAGGGGATAAGATGAAGAGACAAAATAAACTAGCAAAAATTACTGGTTTATTTTGTCTCTTCGTCTTCTCTTCTGGTGATATATGGACATTTATTGTCGTGTTAGAGTTAAGCTTTGACTGCTATTTCCAGCGTGGTGGTATCTCTTAGATACCCTAAAATATAATTTTGAATAAGCGACTGAAGGCACTAGGTCTCTACTCCCTGGAACGCAGGCGGGAGAG
>NW_026313402.1:0-422 GCF_001194135.2 Octopus bimaculoides | reverse complement strand
GCACAGACTTCAGAAGGATAGGTTTGGAATCTCTTATCTTGGTAATGCGTACTGAAGAAGCTAAGGCTTATTTCGCCAATGCAGAAACTAGTTCACGTGAATCCAAATACTTATATGTATGTAAGGAGATTGCCTTAACCAAATTTGCCTTCGTTTGATTTCTGTAGTTATCACCAGTGTATTTTTGGCGATTTAATAACGGGTTTTGACTGTTATTTCAAGCAGGTAGACATACCTAGTATGTCCTTTGATTAATTTTAATCCCTCGGCTATTTTTTGGCCTGCTGTTGCCCGTATCAATGATTCTGTTATTAACATTCTTAAAATAGTTACATCGGATAATAATAGAATTAATGATACCTTCATAAATTAATTTTAATAAATTGTATATGTATATATATATATATATATATATATATATA
>NW_026313401.1:0-282 GCF_001194135.2 Octopus bimaculoides | reverse complement strand
TCTGGTAATCGTGAAATCGTTCGATATATAGTTGAGTTTATTTTTTTTAAAAAAGGTTGGGTTTTTTTAAGAGTTGCTTTTCCTCGCATTCGGTAATAAAATGTGTTTATTTGGGAAGTCTAGTGTGTGGCATTATTCTGTAGTAATGCCCTTACATAAATATAAACGAATAATTATATTCTTGGGAATAGAAAATTCTCTTATGAATCTTTTACACACTAGCTTCCTGATAACATTCTTGTAAAAGATTTTTATCCCATTATTGAATTTATTAATTAAATA
>NW_026313400.1:0-249 GCF_001194135.2 Octopus bimaculoides | reverse complement strand
GTACTGCTATAACCTATTGAATTTTTGTTGCTTTTCTTCAAATTTTATATGCAAGTATGTATGTATGTATGCATGCATGTATGTATGCATGCATGTATGTATCTATATATACATACACATATATATATCTATATATACATACATACATACATATATATATATATGTAGGAGAGTATTGTAGTTTGCTTGAAGCATTGAGTATTGTTTGTAACGAATAAAAAGTTTTGAATGGTACAACAATGCACTATA
>NW_026313399.1:0-261 GCF_001194135.2 Octopus bimaculoides | reverse complement strand
GGAAACATGTGGTTGGTAAGCAAGCTACTTACCACACAGCCACTCCTACGTGTCTGTTTTTTTGTTTTGGGAACATCCCGCTCAATACCAGTTATTATCCAATTTAATACCATCACCTGGATCAATGTTCTGTTAACAGACTCCACCTGTCTCAAGCATTCGAACCAAGTTATCCTCCAGCCTGGGGATATTTCTCCCTTCTACTTCCTGCTAGCAGTGGAGGCGCAATGGCCCAGTGGTTAGGGCAGCGGACTCGCGGTC
>NW_026313398.1:0-440 GCF_001194135.2 Octopus bimaculoides | reverse complement strand
ATCTCCTTTCCTTGTTCTCACCATATGCATTTTTTGTAGAATGTTTCTATTTTCTGTTCTTGACACGCGAGGTTTTATCAGAATTTCTGTATTTTTGCAACAGTTAATATGTTAGATTTTTAACTCCTACTATGCAATTATATTCATTCAAACATACACACACACACACACACACATACGTGGACGTGCACACAACAACATATGCACACAAACATATATCACATATATATTTATCATTGTGTGTATGTGTCCATTTCTCAGCCTATATATGTATGTATGTATAAATATACATACACATATATGATACACATATATATGTACATGTATAGTTAGATATATACATATATAAATGAGTATATGTATATATATGTGTGTGTGTATGTGTCCTTCTTTGTGAGTATATGTATATATATATATATATATATATATATATATATATA
>NW_026313397.1:0-388 GCF_001194135.2 Octopus bimaculoides | reverse complement strand
ATATATATATATATATATGTACCTTGTCGCTGTTATGATTACAGACTGAGAGAGAAATAATTCTATATATACAGATTAAGCACATGTTTTAAATATTAATTTAAAGGTGAATATGTAACTGTAGATACATTGCAACTGCTAAGATAATTATTAACTGGTAATTGAATGGTAAATGTGTAAAATAAAATGGTCTTAGTGTTATCACATTAGAATTAAAAGTGAAACAATATTATATCACATAACAATAGAGATGTTATTGTTTCACTTTTGACACATAATACTGAAACAGTCTAAGAGATTGCTGTGGGCTCGCATTAGCCAAGAAGCCGAAAATTTTTTTGGCTCATGACACTCCATGGACCCTAAGTAATGCATGTGTAAAATTTGA
>NW_026313396.1:0-307 GCF_001194135.2 Octopus bimaculoides | reverse complement strand
TTTGTTGATGTTACCCTCTCTCTCTCTTTCTCTCTGCGTTTGTGGTTTTGTATTTTTGTACATTTGTTTTTATTTTGCATCGTTTTGTTAACTTTCTTTTTTGCTTTTTTTTAGTACATTATTTATTGTCATTACTGGTTGTTGGTTTTTTTCTTCTTCTTGGTCACTAAACTCTGAGCTAATTAGTCAAGCTTTTATATACCACTTAAGATTGAGATCATTATTTGCCTATAGGTGTGTATGTATGCGCATGCTCATACACACAAACGTGTGTATGTATATATATATATATATATATTTATATATA
>NW_026313395.1:0-599 GCF_001194135.2 Octopus bimaculoides | reverse complement strand
ATTAAACAGGAACCAGGTTTCGGATTTAACAAATTCTTACCATTTGTCTTTTCCTCATCAGCCTGATTTGTAATGTAACAGCAATTATTATTAATATATGACTAATTACCAGATCTTATAATAATATGTGTATATATATATATATATATATATGAATGTATGTATATATAATATAGATAGATTTATACATCGTGCAGAGTATCTTGTAATTTGTTTAATATTTGTTTCTTCCTTATTAGCATCTGTTGGACAAGAATGTATCTCAGGCAGAATTTTATGACTGGATGCTCTTCCTGTTACCCCAGTATCTACCTATCTTTCATGAGAGGGATTTCTTATTCCTCAGGCCTTTGAAAGCAGAGTGACTGGTCAGTTGTAATGTCAACAAAATATGCAAACACAACACTCTTTCACTCAAGTGAAACCATAGACTATCAGCATTCACAGACACACACCCAATGAGTTTCTTACAGTTCATGTTGATGAGATTCACTCACAAGTTTTTGGTCAGCCCAAAGGTTATTGTAGAAGACACTTGCTAAAGAACCCACACACTGGAGCCTGAACCAGAGACCACTTAACTGTTAAACTTCTAAGCT
>NW_026313394.1:0-258 GCF_001194135.2 Octopus bimaculoides | reverse complement strand
AAATAAGGGGGGGAAAGGTTCAGATTACATATAGTCCATCTCTACCCAAAAATAAATACTGCAAACCCAGTCATGGGCTCGGGTACAGGGGATGCAAGCGCACCTCCTAAAACTTTTTAGGGGTGCAAAATTAAAATTTGTACCCCTATTTACTTTTTGCAGGTTTAGAAGACAGCGTAAAACGTGATCTGTAAGAAGTAGTTTGAAGAGTAATTTTTCAGATTAACACCCGCACGATCTTCACTAGGGTTTTAGGGT
>NW_026313393.1:0-235 GCF_001194135.2 Octopus bimaculoides | reverse complement strand
TATGCATGTAGGTATGTATGTTTGTATGTATGAATGCTTGTATGTACGTAGCTGCTTGTAATTAAAATTATATATATATATATTTTCATATACACCTATATATACATGCATACACACAGACAAGCAGTTATATTTATGTATTTTTCTGTGTATGTGTTTGTGTATCACATACATAAGTACACATTCATACATACATACATACATAAATATATACATACATACATACATACATACA
>NW_026313392.1:0-824 GCF_001194135.2 Octopus bimaculoides | reverse complement strand
TCTTCCGTTTCGGTTCTACTTATTTCCCGACCATTTATTTTCTAACTTTACTGCGAGTTTCAATAAGTACTGTAACCACAGGACTATTTACATGTGATATTTAGTCCTTGTATAATCGGCCAGTGTTAGGTTTTCTGCACTGTGCCCCTGTGGTACTAATTAAGTTGATTTTTTTATTTTTTTAATATTTATAAGCATTTCAAAATTTGACAGTTTAACTTATTATATTGTTTTGCTTTATTTTACTGCGCATATTGATGTACGCTTCTTTGTTTATTCGTTTTTTTCCAGTGTTATAATGGAGTTGTTATAGATGGTCATCATCCTATAGCTGTTCTTGTATCAGAATGCTGTTAGTTTTATACTGCGTTTTTTCCTGGTGGAATTCAGGTTTTACTGAGTTACGGATCAGTTATTTTAATGTACGTTATTATTGTATTGCCTATGTGTGTGTATAAATATATATGCGTATATGTATGAGTGTGTATATGTATGTATGTATGTTACGATATATATTGTGGAATAGTTTTAGTTCTATAGATTGCATTCAAAGCAAGGGGGGATCAAATAGATAATTGTAGGCCCATAACCCTGTGGAAAGCAGATTATAAGATTTTAGCCAAGGTATTAGCCAAGAGGTTAACGTTTTTGATAAGCTGGTCGGTGATGCGCACACATACGCTATCCCGAAGAGATCTATCCACGACCACCTCCATCTTACACGCTACATCATAGAGTGTGTAGAGAAGGAACCTGGCATAGGCGGGGCCCTAATCAATTTGGATCAATCGAAAGTTTTTGACAAGGTCGACCATGAATACTTG
>NW_026313391.1:0-530 GCF_001194135.2 Octopus bimaculoides | reverse complement strand
CCCCTGCATTGTCACCGGCTGAACAAGATAAAACTGAATTTTTGAAAATTTGTTTATCAGATACAACAGATTTTAAAGAAGCACCGTGTCCCAGTATATCAACATTATTACCTTTTTTTATAATACCTTGCTGGACAGTTCCAACGGCAACAGTACCACGTCCTTTAATCGCTACAGCCGAATCTATGGGGAAAAGAAACGGTGCTTCTACATTTCGATCAGGAATAATTATATAGCTATCCATTGCTGTAATTAAATTTTTAATGGAGTTCTCAAATTGGGACACACCATTCAAAGCTTGAAGAGCCGATCCTAAAATAACGGGTGTGTTTTTTCCATCAAAGCCATACTCGTCTAACAATTCTCGAGTCTCTATTTCCACGAGTTCAGCTAATTCAGAATCAACCAAATCAATCTTATTGAGGAAAATAACAATTCTTTCAATTCCTATTTGTCTTGCTAAAAGGAGATGTTCGCGAGTTTGCGGCATAGTGCCATCTGTAGCAGCAACAACCAAAATAGCTCCATCC
>NW_026313390.1:0-215 GCF_001194135.2 Octopus bimaculoides | reverse complement strand
ACAATAAACCCGACCCTTCTCTTTCTATCATACTTCAAAAACTCTCAACACTTCATTTTAAAAGACTACCCTATCTGTTCTCTCTGTCTGTCCAGAGACCTCTGTAGTTTTGCAATTTGCAAGGCAATCACACTCATGCTTATGCCTTGTATAAAGCACTCAGTGCACTCAGCAATGTGGCTGACACTAGGAAAGTCATCCAGCTATAGAAGCCA
>NW_026313389.1:497-715 GCF_001194135.2 Octopus bimaculoides | reverse complement strand
TCTTGCGCAGTGTAGTGTGCTTATAATTTCCTCTAGTGTTGTATGGTGTGGTCTAGTGTTGTGAGGTGTTGTGAGATGTGATGTTGTGTGATGAATTTGTGGTGCAGTGTAATGTTGTGTGTCATGCTGTAATGTGATGTGAAGTCGTCTTGTGCAGTGTAGTGTTCGGATATAGCGATGTTGTGGAGTGTGTTGTATTGTGATGTCGTATAGTGTGT
>NW_026313389.1:0-402 GCF_001194135.2 Octopus bimaculoides | reverse complement strand
TAAGTAGTGCGTTATGTTGTGATGTGTAGAGTGTTGTAGCCTTGTGTAGTGAACTATGGTGTTATGTAGTGTCTTGTTGTGTTGTGTAGTGTGTTCTGATGTCGTGTAGTGTAGTGTGTTGTGATCTTGTGTAGTATACTGTGATATTGTATAACGTATTGGGCTGTTGTGTAGTCTGTTGTTACACCTCTGGTCCTTATCAAAGCATGGTTACCATTGTTTTGAATACACATAGCAATACCTTTACCTCACTCATTGTGAACGCGTAATAGCACATCCGGTGATACGTGTGCAAAGGAGATGGTGATGCGTTCTTTCAAATGATTTATGTCTTTTATCTTTCTGCAATACGCCATGCCTTTCAAATGCCCCCAAAGATAGAAATCAAGAGGGGTCAGATCA
>NW_026313388.1:0-345 GCF_001194135.2 Octopus bimaculoides | reverse complement strand
TCATCATTTAATGTCTGTGTTGATGATGATGTTGCACATGTCTATATGAGTATATACATATGTATGTATAAAAGAAATACGAACATTATGTGTTTGCATCATATATAAAAATGTGTGTGTGTGTATCCTCCTCTTTCAATTTTTTCTTATTCATCGTTATTAATTTAATAACTTCATCCTGGTGATCTCTGCTGCGAGAATATTTCTTACATTGATGTAAGTCTTCTCCGAGGTCGTTCAGTGCTTCCTCGTCCTCTGTCTATTTTTGGTTATTGCTTTTTTGGCAGTTATACATGACTCTCCTACACGCGCACGCACACACACACACACACACACACACACACA
>NW_026313387.1:0-352 GCF_001194135.2 Octopus bimaculoides | reverse complement strand
AGACAACAACAGAACTTTAACTAATGTTTACACAATAAGAGGTATGTTAAGAAAATATGTTACGGAAATATTCCAGACGAAATTATTATCAAATAAAATTCCTCATTAACATTCATCTGTCACACACATGCGCTCGCAAACACACACACACGTGTGTGTGCGTGTGTGTGTGTTTGCGAGCGCATGTGTGTGACAGATGAATGTTAATGAGGAATTTTATTTGATAATAATTTCGTCTGGAATATTTCCGTAACATAAACAAAGTGGTAAATGATGAGTTTCTGTAAATTATTCTTATTCCCGTCAGGAATGCTTTGGGACAATTTATTTTTAATGTCAAAATTGTCATATA
>NW_026313386.1:25268-29142 GCF_001194135.2 Octopus bimaculoides | reverse complement strand
ACATACATACATACATACATACATACATACATATATATATACATATGTATACATACACACATACAAACGTAGCTACAACTTCTCACATGTCTGTACGCGTTAAAGAGGTCCCACGCTAAGCCATTCACCTACGCTTCTCCTACCCGAACCTCAACTGTTGCACCCACCCTGTCAAACACAACACACACATTCTTATAAACAAACACATTCGACCCCCCTCTCCCCCCAATACACACATATATATATATATATATGTGTATGTGTGTGTGTGTGTGTGTGTGTGTGTGTGTGTGTATGTATATATATTCAAAAGATGTGTGTATGTATGTATGTATGTATGTGTGTACATTTCTTGTGTCCCACCCACCGTTTAACAACCCTTCGTCAATACCATCATTTACCCATTACTACCATTATCGCTGCTGTCGCCACTGTCATCACCCCCACGGCTACACCCCCACCGCTACCATCACCACCACCTAAATCCCTCCCTCGCCAGTCCACTCAACCTACCTTCCTAGTCATACTCTCATTACGGTGTTTTTCTATTGTTCTCTCTGTCTGTCTATCTATTTATTTATTTGTCTATCTATCTATCTATCCGTATACCCATCTATCTATCTATCTATCTATCTATTTGTCTTTCTATCTATCTATCTATCTGTCTGTCTGTCTGTCTATCTGTCTATCTATCTATCTGTATCTATCTGTCTATCTGTCTATCTATCTATCTATTTGTCTGTTTCTGTCTGCCTACCTATCTCTCTATCAATCTATCTAGCCATCCATCCATCCATCCATCTATCAACCTATCTATCCACTTACCTACCTACCTACCTACCTACCCACCCAAACACATATCCATCTATTTACCTATTTGTCTGTCTTTCTGTTTTTCTGGCACTCTCGCTCTGTATTTGTCTCATCTCTCTCTCTCTGCATTATATGTATGCGTAAGACATACCCGCCAGCTGGATTTACGTGGTAGTAGAGACTATTTAGCACAGCTTCTACACTACACCACTCAGATGACATTTTAAATGTTTGAGCAGAGAACTCGAACACAGATGTTACAAAGGGTGCGACAAAACGCCATCTAATTCACCATAATTTATATACATCCTTACAGCAAATGCGCAGTGTTCATCAGTTTAAACTAAAATACTAACTATAACAAAAAACGGTAAAGCATTAACTTTATGAAGTTACCTATATTTTTAGCTTATCTTTATTAGAGCCACAAGAATGACCGTGTAAAATATGGGCGGTTTTTTTGCCCCATGCTGTGTATTTTTAACTTTGGCAACGCCTTAGAGAAATGAAATTATACGTCACTAGACTTTGCGGAGGATCGCACCGGATTCAATGTTTCCTGTTGAACAAAACGCAACATATGATTACCAGAATCCACTGAAGCTAGAAATCATTGAGCCCCGAGAGTCAGAAAGGCTGATCCAGCGCATCTCATTCGCCATCTTCCGGGCCGTCACCTTTTCCATTTTGTCTGTTGGGCCAAGAGGCGGTCAGACTTACAGGAAATTGTACGTTCCACTCCTTATTGTAAAGTTACTCCATATAATGTATTTGCACCGCTCTTTCTTCACACACACACACACACACACAGAAACAAAAGAGAGACTTGACAGTGGATCCATCAACTCCTCAAGGTACTGTATTAGGTTAGCTGCTCTTTCTCTTTTGTCATTTACCTTTTTCGCTCATCCACTTTGCAAAAGAAGAAATGTCTAAACAGCTATTTTCTCTTTCCTGGTGAAAACTTCACAAGGCGTCATACACAATATTTGCAATTCTAAGAGAAAATACACTACTTCAAATCGAGACCAGAAAGCGTCAGTTCAGAGCGATTTTAAAGTGAGGATAACGATTTTAAAGTGAGGATAACAGTTCTAAGTGAGGATAACGATTTTGAATGGAAGAACAGCATGTTACTGCAAAGTGATTATTACCATTTTAAAGAGAAGTTTTGAAGTGAGGAGATATCTCTTCAAAGTGTGACTTGCTATTTTGAAATGAAGGCGTGTTCCTTCAAAAGCACGTGCCCCTGTAAAACGAAGACATGTTCTTTCAAGGAGAAGGAATATCCCTTAAAGTCAAGGGATGTTTCTTCGAAAAGGGGACAGTGATTTTGAGGTGAGAGAATGTCCTTTTGAATTGGGCGCGTGTCCTTTGAAAATGAGCACTTGTTCAGAATGTGGGTATGTTTCTTCAATGTGAGAATAGAGATTTTAAAGTGACCACATGTTCCTTTAATGTGATGATAGCGACCCCAAAATGAAGGCATGTCACGCCATAGTAAGTACTCTGAGAAACATGGATTTTAAAAATATATCTACATATATTTAAGTCACTTTAAACTGAAGGCATATCTCTTTAGAGAGAAAATGGCGATTTTAAATTTTAAACGGGAATAGCGATTTTAAAGCGGGAGTATATCGCTCAATGGTTAGTTACTTCGAAGTGAGGAAATCGATTTCAACGAGAGCACGGTTGTATAACACATGCTAAACATTGCGACAGATCAAGTGTATCGGCTAAATTGGCTTTGGCAAAGTTTGAACTCAGAACATAATGAGTCAGAAGAAAGATAACATATGCGATATGATGTCTGGTGAGGTGGTATATCCTTGTGTATGGTTTAAATCGAGGGTTGTTCTCCACGAATTCACGATTACTTTAAAAAAATTCACAATTGTTGGAGCTATCTTGTAAATTTCCAGGGCCATGATGATCCATGCATGGGAGACATTATCAAAAGCCTTCTTGTACCCTATCCAAGCGGTGCTAAGGTTTCTGCGTTTGGATTTGCAATTTCCAATGACCATTTTATCAATCAGTAATTGGTTCTTACATCCATATGAATACCTTTTACATCCCTTTTGTTCCACTGGAAATAACTTCCTATTGTCCAAGAATTCATATGCTCTATTCACTATTATAGATGTCAATAGTTTATATATGGTGGTGAGGCATGTTATGGGTCGGTATTTTGCAAAGTTAGTAGTTTCTTATGTTTTGGTTTCTTATGTTTACGGAAAAGATTAATACGTAATCCCTTCCGTGAGCCAGGGTTGGACATGACTTCATTGAGAGCCACGGGTAAGTTGTGGTGGGTGCTCATTAAAGAGTTTAGCCAAAAATTTGGAATCTCTTTGACTTGGCGAGCGCTTTCACTTCTTCAGTTGTTATATCCTGCCATTCTTGATATTTGAGGTGGGATTTGGCCGCTTCTATGTCCCTGACCCAATGTGCAGTATGACTAAACCCTTTTGCATTACTTCAAATTATTATTATTATTATTATTATTATTTCATTTATTGGCCACTAGGGTCGACATATAAGGGACAATGCAGTAGACGTGGACAGTGGGGGTTTTACACAAAACAACGAGTACACAATTAAAACAATAACAATAATAATAATTCGTTCGACTAAAGACACAAGGCCTGAAATTTAATTTCGGCGGGCAGGGGGTGGGTAGAATAGTTGATTACATCGACCCTAGTGCTTCACTGGTACTTAATTTATCGACCCCGAAAAGATGAAAGGCAAAGTCGACCTCGGCAGAATTTGAACTCAGAACGTAGAGACAGACTTCGCCCGGCGTGCTAACGATTCTGCCGGCTCACCACCTTCTTTTTTCTTCTTAATAATAATAATAATAATAATAATAATAATCTACCCAATTTTACTCACCATGTCACCGCGTCACCATATATGTAAGGGTCGACTCGAGAGTATAAAAAAATGACATTTGCCCAAGGGTAAAATCCATGGATCCATGGATGTTCTCAAATCGTTGTCTACAATTCAGGGATATTCTCGTATTAATCCATCTCCTACTAGTGACCGTTAG
>NW_026313386.1:23122-25215 GCF_001194135.2 Octopus bimaculoides | reverse complement strand
GAATCAGGGTACATATACAGAGAGAAAGTGACTAAAGCAGGGACTGAACTCACGCTCACCATGTTCGGTAGGACAAGTAACAATAGATTAATGGTGATTTGTGTGTGTGCGCGCGCGCGAAGTGTATGTGTGTGTATGGTTTGTGCGTTGTGTGTGTGTGTGTGTGTGTGTGTGTGGTGTTTGTATGTGAGTGTAACTATGCGTATGTGTACGTGATGTCACTGTGGATACGTGTAAGTGTGTAAGTATACGTGAGTGAGTGGGTACGGTGCGTTTATATGTGTGTGTATATGTGTGTATATATGTGTGTGTGTGTGTGTGTAGGGTGATGAATGTGGTGTGTGTAGTGTGACTGTATGTGTGTGAGAGTGTGTTAAAACGACTAGCTTAATTACCACAGCAACCACTACCACCACCACCACCACAACAACAACCACCCCCACTTCGGAGTCTAATCAATTCTGGTTTCTGTTATCCGCTACCCACATTTCTTCTCCCTATATCTAATCACACAACTAACCCTAACCCTAACCCTACACTCAACCTCATTTTCTTTTCATTCATTCATTCAAACGCACATTCTTTCGCTCACAAATTCTTTCATTCATACACCGTTTTCAATCAGTTGTCCTTTTATTCTTTCAACGTCTTGCAACGTTACTCATTCTCGTATTTCTTCGTTCATTTTTCACACACCGAATTGTCAACGAGACGGACAAAATGCTTAGCGGCATTTCATCCGTCTTTACGTTCTGAGTTCAAATTCTGTCGATGTTGACCTTGACTTTCATCTTTTCGGGGTCGATAAATTAAGTACTACTAGCGTACTGGGGTCAATGTAATCAACTAGCCCCTCCCACCAAAATTTCAGGCCTTAGTAGAAAGGATTATTATTATTATTATTATTATTATTATTATTATTAAGGCGGTGAGACAGTATTTTACATAGGATATGGGCAGTTCCCATGAGCACTATATCTTGAATCTCTGCCATTTTGGGGTTTCCTGGTATCTGAGCTAGTTAGCAATCAGCCCCTTTTGCTATCATTCGTAGGGCACCTATGACAACAGGTATTGTTTTAGTCTTCAGGTTCCACATTTTGCCAATTTCTATTTCAAGATCTTTATACTTTCTCAGTTTATGGTAGGTCTTGAGAGATACATTTATATCGATTGGGACAGTCATATCAATGAGGAGGCATGATTTTTGTCTGAAGTCTTTCAATATAATGTCTGGTCTATTCGCATCTATCTCTCTGACAGTTCGAACGGTGAAGTTCCAGAGGAGTGAGATGTGATCATTTTCAAGCACTGGGAGTGGTTTGTGTTCCCATCAGCTTTTATCACGGGGCAGGTCCCGGTTTTTTCAAATTACCCAGTGAATATACTGTGCAACTCTATCATGCCTGTTGAGATACTCTGTAGGCGCAAGAAGACTGCACATGGAGACATGATCAATAATTTCATTTTGTTGTTGACATACACGACATGTTGGGCCACTGCTGTTCTTTAATATGTTGGCCTGGTAGTTTCTTGTAGGTAGGCATTGATCTTGGGCTGCTATGATAAAGCCTTTTGTTTCTGATTTTAAGCCAGAAGACTCTAACCATTGATGGGTTAGGGCTTTGTCAACATCGGCACTTTTAGCTCTCTTTGGGTATTTGTCATTGAGAGGTTTTTCTTGCCATTTATCAGTAAGAATATCTAAGGCAGCAGTGGATTCATCATTTTCCTTTTTGCCAACATAAAAGTGTTCTTGTCTCGGAGATACTTATGGTAGTTGAAATGTCATTAGCGTCTATTTCTAATTTCCGTACATGGCGAAGCAATTAGCTGACCCCTGCTTATAATTATGTATATAATTATAGAATATTTTGTATAATTCATCTAAAAAGGTTATTTTAACGCACTGACTACCTGGTAGAATTATTAATTATTAATCAATTAATTAATTGATTAATTAATTAATTAATCTTATCCAGGAGTGGCTGTGTGGTAAGTAGGTTGCTTACCAACCACATGGTTCCGGGTTCATTCCCACTGCGTGGCACCTTGGGCAAGTGTCTTCTACTATAGCCTCTGGCCGACCAAAG
>NW_026313386.1:21922-23112 GCF_001194135.2 Octopus bimaculoides | reverse complement strand
CCACTGCGTGGCACCTTGGGCAAGTGTCTTCTACTATAGCCTCTGGCCGACCAAAGCCCTGTGAGTGGATTTGGTAGACGGAAACTGAAAGAAGCCCGTCGTATATATGTATCTTTGTCACCCCACCTTCGCTTGACAACCGATGCTGATGTGTTTACGTCCCCGTAACTTAGCGGTTCGGCAAAATACACCGATAGAACAAGTACTAGGTTTACAAAGAATACGTCCTGGGGTCGATTTGCTCGACTAAAGGCGGTGCTCCAGCATGGCCGCAGTCAAATGACTGAAACAAGTAAAAGAGTAAAAGAGTATATTGTTATTATATACATATAAATGTATGTGGATATATATGCGCATGTACGGATTCATGTATATTGTTATAAGTATTATGCATATGTAGGCGCAGGAGTGGCTGTGAGGTAAGAAGCTTGCTTCCAACCACATGGTTCCGGGTCCAGTCCGACTGCATTGCACCTGGGGTGGATTTGGTAGACGGAAACTGAAAGCAGCCTATCGTATGTGTGTGTGTATGCGTGTGTTTGTGTATGCGTGTGTTTGTCTCCCCAACATCGATGCTGGTGTGTTTACGTTCCCGTAACTTAGCAAAACAGACCGATATAATAAGTACTAGGTTTACAAAGAATAAGACCTGGGATCGATTTGTTCGACTAAAGGCGCTGCTCCAGCACGACCGCAGTTAAATGACTGAAAGAAGTAAAAGAATATATACATATATATGTATACATGCATTTATATACATATATATATATATATATATATATATATATACACACATACATATATACGAGGGCTTCTTTCAGTTTCCGTCTACCAAATCCACTCACAAGGCTTTGGTCGGCCCGTGGCTATAGCAGAAGACACTTGCCCAAGGTGCCACGCAGTGGGACTGAGCCCTAAACCATACATACCACACGCTTTTTTGTGAATTCTCCCTATATATATATATGTGTGTGTGTGTGTTTGTGTGTGTGTTGTGATGCAGATGGCTTTATGTGTGTAGGCATGTCTATACACACATGTAAGCATATCTATACATACACAAACAAATGTATATATATACACTTGTAATATAAACACAAGCTCACACACAGACATACATGCATACTCACACATCCATGCACGTATATATATATATATATATATATATATATATATATATATATATATAT
>NW_026313386.1:15968-16430 GCF_001194135.2 Octopus bimaculoides | reverse complement strand
TATATAATATACATATACTTATATATATATATATATATATATATATACATAAATATGCGTGAGTGTGTGCGTGTGTCGTCAAGTAACAAAAATCAAGGCAGAAAAATAATGTTTTGTGTGTGTCGCGGTTTTCAATCGAACAGTCTTTTTCCACGTGGAGTCACATTCCTTCTGGATCGTATTTTACGACCAAACTTACCACCGAGATACAACCCTCAAGATTCCTCTTTTTCTTACCCTCTTCCTGTCTGTCCGTCTGACTAGCTATCAATTTATCTGTCTATCCATCCATCTCTCTCTCTCTCTGTCTCTCTCTCTCTCTCCCTCTCTCTTTATCTGTCTGTTTGTTTACCTGTCTATTGGCCCATCTATTTATTTACCTATCTCTTTCTATGCCTGCCTGTCTCTCTCTCTCTCTCTCATATATATATATATATATATATATATATATATATATATATA
>NW_026313386.1:14447-15583 GCF_001194135.2 Octopus bimaculoides | reverse complement strand
TATATATATATATCTGTCTATCTACCTATCTATCGACCTACCTACCTACTTACCAACCAACCTACCTCCCTCCATCCCTCCATCCCTAACTACCTATTTGTCTATCTATCTATCTATCTATCTATTAGTCTGACTGTCTAAATATCTGCTCTACACATTCCTGTAGAAGTAAGGCATACGCAAAGTAGAGTAGGGAAGCCCAAGACTCGCCGGTACCTCACTCACAATGGGCGCTTCTTCAACCCCATTAGAAGTGAATACTTCAGGCAAGTCGAGACAAGACAAGACATGACAAAACAAAAGAATAACGAAACAAGACAAGACTAAGCTCAATTTCCATGACCAAGTTTCCTGCTTCAGAAATTCCAAACCTCAAACCAATTCTATTCGAAGGTCGTCTGATTTGTCTGCAATTGCAACGTTCAGTTTTGGGGGAGGAAAACCTCATCGATGCGTCTGTGTCTTGCTGACAACGACCAATAAGACTGAACTATATTCAGAGTTATCTCCTTTACTGAAATCATCAAAATAATCATATGACTATAATCTAACAGTATTGTTGTTATTTTTACTGTTATTTTTGCTGTGTAATTATTTTATGAGTTTGCGGTTCATGCTATGGTAACTAGTTTGTTGTGTGTGTGTGCGTATACAGATGTATACGTACATAGGGATATATTCATACATATACGTACATATACACATATTTACATGCGGTTTTGAACACTCATTCTCGTCGTTCGACATTTACGTCCGTAATTACAGATATGCACAAGCATATGTATAGATGTAAATGAGCAAATAAATAACAAATATATATGTATATGTGTCCATATACGCAGACGTGTGTGTGTACGTATATATATATATATATATATATATATATATAGGGAAAGGGAGAGACAGATAAAGTGTATGTGTATGTGTGTGTGTACGAATGTATGGTGTATACTTATGTCTATATATATAGACTTATAAGAATATATATGCATTTATATCTTACATATGCATGCATAGATACATATTTATATGTGTGCATACATATAGACAAAGACAGAGATAGACAGACAAACGAATAAACAGACAGAGACATATATATATATATATATATATATATATATATATATATATATATA
>NW_026313386.1:12472-14437 GCF_001194135.2 Octopus bimaculoides | reverse complement strand
AAGGGAAATAGCCCTGAAACTCGAGTCGCCTTTATATATTTATATTTATATTTATATATTTATATATTTGATCCTTTATATTGAACACTCAATATTTCATCTACATCCAATACTTTATTTCATGGTGCCATCCATTTTTATTTTATTTTATTTTATATTATATATTGTATATTCCATATTCTATACCCCACATTGGTTCTGCAGGAATATAAATAAAACATAAAAAACAGACAGTGTTGGAACTCTTTTAAACAAAATAATATATTCCTCTATACACAATCATACAAAAAACCCACCTTTTTTGTATTTATTTTTACTAGCATATATATACAAATATATATATATATACACACACATACAGACAGACAGACATACTGATAGATAGATAGATAGATAGATAGATAGATAGATAGATAGATAGACAGATAGACAGATATGGCATTGTTTTAACTCACTTCTTTATTAACCATAGCGGTCATAATAATAATAATCACACTCCTCCGGAACTTCATTCAAACTGACAGAAAGATAGTTGCAAATAGGCCAGACATTATATTGAAAGACTTCAGACAAAAATCATGCCTCCTCATTGATATGACTGTCCTAATCGATATAAACGTATCTGTCAAAACCTACCAAAAAACTGATCAAGTATAAAGATCTTGAAATAGAAATTAGCAAAATGTGGAACCTGAAGACTAAAACAATACCTGTTGTCAAAGGTGCCCAAAGAATGATAGCAAAAGGATCTGATTGCTACCTAGCTCAGATACCAGGAAACCCCAAATTGACAGAAATTCAAAAGATAGTGCTCATGGGAACTGCCCATATCCTACGTAAAATACTGTCTATGTAATCTCAAATTTTAAAACAAACTTATAATTTTCTTATGTTTTCTTAAACATTTTGTAGAACAATACTATGTGCAAAACCCTAGGCATAACACCAACATGAACTTCTAACTTGTTGTCTCTTGAGGTCTCTGGGTGAAACTTGGAGCTAACTTGTACAAATGCAAATCAAAGGTCAAACATATAATAATAATAATAATAATAATAATAATAACAATAACGATAATGGTGGAGAATGAAGTCGGAAACTAGCAAAATCCTCTGGGATTTCCCAATCCAAACAGATCAGGTGCTAGAACATAACAGACCGGACCTCATGGTGGTAGAGAAGATGCACCACATACTATATAGTTGATGTTACATGCCCCTTTGACCCACGAATAGTCAAGAAGGAAGGCGAAAAGGTAGACAAAAGACAACCCCCTTAAGTAGGAAATAGGCCGGCTATGGAAAATGAAGAAGGTGAAGATAGTGCCAAATAATGTAGGATCCTTGGGGATGGTATCAGAAAGCAATAAGAGGAATATAAAGGAGTTTGGAATAGAGTGCCCAGCAGAACTGTTACAAAAGGTTCGCCTCCTTGGCACGGCCAGAATAATCAAGAAAGTATTAGATAGTTGAAAAGAACGGATAGCATGGTAATGTAGGCTGCGGGTAGCAAGCTCGCTACGCATGTAAGACTCCAACAGCTCCAACAAACCCTGTAATAATAATAATAATAATAATAATAATAATAATAATAATGATAATAAAGATAGAGATTTGTGATTAAAATCTCCGGCTTCATTTACTAGATGTGTATAGTCGATTTAATTACGACATTATCATTTGATTGTGCATAATGTCATTTAATTAATTAGGGGACTCATTACAGAGGTTTAGAAAGCAATTTTATACATCATCCATTCGTTTATATACGCATTAGTATAAAGGTATTATATGGGACTTAAGAAACGTGATACATAACAAACAAGTATATACACACACATATATATATATATATATACATATATAATAGACATATATATAGATACATACATATGTATGCATCTCTATATGTGTGTGTATATATATATATATATATATATATATATATATATATATATATATATAT
>NW_026313386.1:8210-12391 GCF_001194135.2 Octopus bimaculoides | reverse complement strand
TATATATATAGTTCAAATGTACAGAAAACAAAAGGCAAACACTGGCAAGGGAACGACAAGCGAGCATTTTAGTTTGACCGGCAGGTAGAATGAAGAAGGCTTCGACGTTTAGAACCTACGCCCTTCTATTGAAAAGTATGAGAGGAAAAAATGGAGAGAGAAAGAAAACGCAGAGAAAGAAAGAATGTGTTGAAGTTAACGGGTTAACATGGTGAAATGACCGGATGTGTATGTGTGTGTGTGTGTGTGTGTGTGTGTGTGTGTGTATGTGCATATATGTGTGTATGCATGCATGTATATATTTCTATTTCATCTTGTTTTGATGCAATGTACATGGGTTACGTGTAATGCGTGGTAATATTACAACACTATTTATATCTATATTCGTTTATATATTCATGAAAAGTGTATACCTACAATGTAGTGTCGAAACGCGCGTAACTAAGGAATATAATACCATAAACGTGATACTACAAATGTGTAAATGTTGTGTGTGTGTGTGTGTGTGTGTGTGTGTGTGTGTGATTGCGCGCGCGCACGCACACACAGTGAAACAGACAGGTTTAGATATCGATACACACATACATCCGTACGTACGTGCATACATACATACATACATAAATACACACACACACACACACGCACGCACGCACATATTTCCAGGCTGATGTCAGGCATGCTGGGAGACCCCTTTTGTTAAAGCATTTCCCTTGGAGAAGAGGTCATTCAGATATAAAATCTGATATGCAGGGAATGGAATTGGACATTTTGAGGATCTTTTGTTTGCGCTTGAGATGATGGTGCTCCCACATTTCCGAGTCTGCGACCCTTATGGGCATAGGGCATGTTTCCTTGACTTGTCTCTGGATCACGTCAATAGGGTGGAAGGGACGTGTGAGGCATTGTGACCTCCTATTCGCGAAACGAACTTGTTCGACCATTCTGCCATACTGCATCTACATGTGTGTGCGTGTGTGTATAGTATGTGTGTGTGTGTGTGGTGTATGTGTGTGTAGTGTATGTGTGTGTGGTGTGTGTGTGTGTAGTGTATGTGTGTGTGTGTGTGTGGTGTGTGTGTGTATGTATGTATCGTATGTGTGTATATGTATGTTTGTGTGTTCGTGTGTGTGTTTATGTATGGTGCGGTTTATGTGTATATGGTGTGTGTGTGTGTGTGTGTAGTGTGTGTGTGTGTGTATGTGTATGGTGTGCATGTATGTATGGTGTGTGTGTATGTATGATGTGGTTTATTTGTATGTGTGTTTGTGAGTGTTTGTGTGTGGTGTATTTAAGATATGTAAATATTGCGGCCCTGACTCCTCACAATGTTAGATATTATTATTAGTACAGTTATGCTACCGTAATTTTTGTTTTCGTTATCAATTGTATCAAATTCCTTTTAATAACATCGGTTACCAATTAGACTCAGAAGCTCTCCTTATCCCCCAAATTGCCAGATGAAGGAGGGAACCTCTACATCATCGCTTGACCTGCAAAAAACAACAACTAAACCTCACTTAAAGTACACCCTACCGTCTGAAATGAAATTAAAAATTACAACTCATCTAATAATGTATGGTAGTCCAAGATATTTCTCCGAAACGGTGGAGTGGCCATGGTAGGAATGCTTATTTCCTCATGTGGAACAAATCCATGCCTTTTAAATGAATACTTTTTAAACTGTAAACTATTTTTTCTCTCTCTAAGAATTGTTTAACTTTGTAAATTGTTTACTTTAGCAGAATGTATTTGTCTCAAGTTATGCAATGCTGATGTTATGAAATAAGGATGAAATGGTGCCATACATAGATACATATAACGAGAAAATTTTAATTCTTCATAAAGTGGAAGAAAAAGAACCATTAACATGTACATTCTGAACACCTTCTTGACTTTTTAGTTTAAAATTCAAACTTCCAATCCCACCTTAACTTAACCTTAAAAGAACTTCCCTACCTGGGCCACACCTTATGCATAACTAAGTTCTTCTCTTTACTGCATAAAGTATTGCCTAATTTCTCTCGGTTACTTATTGTCAAGTACTCGGCGTCAAATTATTTTTATCCTCTCCTCTGGCTGTTTTATTAATTTATTTTTAACCTTTCAGCGAAGGCGTGAGGCCTAGGGACTAACCTTTTGCCCGTATAAATTATTTTCATAAGTTTGTCCTGAACAATCATGCTTCTTTTCAGAATTTTATTTAACCCGTGTTGCATATGTTCTGAGTACTATAAAGTTTTCCTTACATAAGTTACAAGTTACTCTGGTGGTTGAAAAAAATGGTAATGTGTATCATAAACGAAGGAGTGCAGAAAAAGTTCTTGGTATTGTGAAAGGCTCAACTTCCTGAGTTCTTTTACAGGGCTTAAAAACTTGAAAGACCACTCCAATAAGTGCGTGAATCTGAGAGGGGAATATACTCTTTTACTCGTTTCAGTCATTTGACTGCGGCCATGCTGGAGCACCGCCTTTAGTCGAGCAAATCGACCCCAGGACTTATTCTTTGTAAGCTTAGTACTTATTATATCGGTCTCTTTTGCCGAACCGCTAAGTGACGGGGACATGAACACACCAGCATCGGTTGTCAAGCGATGTTGGGGGACAAACACAGACACACAAACATATACACACACATACATATATATATATATATATATATATATATATATATATGACGGGCTTCTTTCAGTTTCTGTCTACCAAATCCACTCACAAGGTTTTGGTCGGCCCGAGACTACAGAAGACATTTGCCCAAGATGCCACGCAGTGGGACTGAACCCGGAACCATGTGGTTGGTAAGCAAGCAACTTACCACACAGCCACTCCTGCGCCTAATATGTTGAATTAAATCATAATTAACTGATAACCCTGTATTTCATTTTACCCAAAGCCAATAACTTTTCAGAACCTTTTCGTTTGATGCAGGAACAATCAAAGAAATGCCTTGTGTCTCTCGTATGATACACAAAATAGGCAAAGTGTCAAAGGGAAGAACTCACGACCACAAGGTCGTGATTTCGATTCCCGTTTCGGGCCGGACTGGGCCGTGCATTGTGCAATGCTCTTAAGCAAAATACCCCATTTCAGGTTGCACCAAATCCAGTTAACTGAAAATGAGTTCCCGTTTTATCTGGACATTTTACCCTGAGACGAACCAGCGTCCCGTACAGTGGAGAACGTTGTGGTCTGCAAGATTCATTCCAGAATGTCCGAAACTTTTTCAGGAGAGACATTTATTGATTTTAAAGAAGTACAAGACTCTAATCTTCCTCAAAGTAAGTATGATCCCCTGACTTCAATGCACTTGTTGCTGTGCTCCAGCCACTTCTTGAAGTCCTCCATAGAAGTCCTCCAAAGTGAAGGTGTCCAGGGCCCTTGTCACAGCTTCCTTCATTTTCTCTTTCAGCTTAGATAATAGATAAAAGTTACGGGGTGCAAGATCTAGACTGTAGGAAAGGGTGAGGGACAGTTTTTATGTCCATCACTGTAAAGTAGTTGCTTACCAGGATGGAGCTGTGGACTAGTGCATGGTCCTGGTGCAATTGTTTTGGCCTTTGACAACGAAGTTCTTCCTGAATTCACTCGAAAGTTTTATAAACTACTTTTTGTTGAATGTCTGGCCAGAGAGAATCCAGTGGATGTACATAATGCCCTTGCTGTCAAAAATGAAGATCATCTTGAGCTTGCCGATGGACTGGCTTCACCAAGTTTTTTGTGCCAACAGAAAACAGATGCTCAGCTCATACAACTTAACGTATAAGAAGTCTGCAAGATTTACTAAATTTCTCTGTCGTTTTAAACAGCACAAACATTTATTGCTTAGCGAGCTTCCAAATTGTCTGCACGTCCCGACTGCATTCTGCAACTAATCAGCTGTCATGTTGTTGTTGTTGGCACTCCGTCGCTTACAACGTCGAGGGTTCCAGTTGATCCGATCAACGGAACAGCCTGCTCGTGAAATTAACGTGCAAGTGGCTGAGCACTCCACACACACACGTACCCTTAACGTAGTTCTCGGGGATATTCAGCGTGACACAGTGTGACAAGGCTGACCCTTCGAATCACAGGCACAACAGAAACAGGAAGTAAGGGTGAGAGAAAGTTGTGGTGAAAGAGTACAGCAGGGTTCACCACCATCCCCTGCCGGAGCCTCGTGGAACTTTAGGTGTTTTCGCTCAATA
>NW_026313386.1:5544-7934 GCF_001194135.2 Octopus bimaculoides | reverse complement strand
ACTTCGCGTGTAATATTTATTAATTATAATAAATTAGCTAATTACATGAAGTATGTTAGTGCCCAGTTATTTAATTATTCTTCAACAGCAGGTGTCATATAAAAACGTTCTATGCACAGGCGAAATGGGCGATCTACTAAGAGATTTTATTTCCTATATCCGCAATTGTTACCGTTGGAGAAATTTTTCACCCCGAGCAGAAAGTACATACAGGATTCCAGAGAAAATTTCGAAGATTCCAGCGAACCGAATTCCTTTCTGGTTTGACTAATTCTGTATCATCCAATATTTGCACGTCTTATTATTATTATTATCATTATTATTATCATTCAGTAGTTTTATTTTTATAACTTGCTTTCACTGCACTACCGAGCGCAGCTCTGTGTACCTTGGGTATGAGCCGTGGTTTGCTGTGATGCTCTTATGGTTACTATATTGAAAGTGTTTTACGTAGGATGTGTGCAGTGCCTAGTAGTGATATTTTCTGTATGTTATAAATATTTGTTAGTTCTGGTGTTTTTGTTATGTATTTGTCCTAATATCTTTTTATCATACCAAACACGCCCACTATGATAGAAATTGTTTCTGTTTTTAGACTCCACATTCGAATTACCTTCTTCTTCTTACTACTACTACTATTATTATTATTATTATTATTATTATTATTATTATTATTATTATTATTATTATTATTATTATTATTATTATTATTATTATTATTATTATTATTATTATTATTATTATTATTATTATTCGCCCGGCGAACTGGTAGAATCGTTAGCACGCCGGATGAAATGCTTAGCGACATTTCGTTCGCCTTTTCGTTGTGAGTACGAATTCCGCCGAGGTCGACCTTGCCTTTCATCCTTTCGGGATCGATAAATTAAGTACCATTGAAGCACTGGGGTTGATAATACAGTTCTATATTTAAGAGATGAGGAATTATGTACGTTATTTACATTTGACAGATATTTGTCCTCATCTTGTTTGTTGTTAACACAACGTTTCGGTTGATATACCCTCCAGCCTTCATCAGGTGTCTTGGGGGAAATTTCGAACCTGGGCTCTCATTCCTAAGGTATTTTTCGATGTTTTTGTTATTGTTGTTATCATTATCATTATTATTATTATTATTATTATTATTATCATTATTATTATTATTATTGAGTGAGAAAGCAGCGCATTCATTCAAAGTGAAGCTGGGCTACAAATTTACGAAGCCCAACATGCCCATCACGACTAGCCATCTGATAAGGATGCATTAGGCACATGCATCACAACCATATGTGCGTGACATGGTGTCCCTTGCAGGTGGTGTCCCAATTAGAATTTTCTTCAGGTCGCGTAGCCCATACCGCTCAAATGGTCTCTGAATAAGGGTTGTTTAAGGATGATGAACGAAACAGCCAGGTTTCCAAAGGTGAATTGTTCAAATCCCGAAGAATTCCTCTCAACACATGGCTATGATGCTCCCCCACTACTTCTGCTCGTGATCAGAGATGCACATATCTTCAGCCACCAAAGGACATGCTCAACTGGTTAAAGTCAAACATCTGACAAGCTGAACTGTGGATGCCTCTTACGTGCTCTGCCAACTTGTGAGACAGTTGGCAAACAATTTACATGACGTAGATCGAATCATTGAGGGAAACCACATGGGAGCTTATATATGAGGTTGGGGGAAGGAGCAATAGAAAGAGACCCTAATGTGGAAGGTCCACTAGTATGGGACTTGTGAGAGTGGTAGCTTTCTGAAAGTAAGGAGAAATATGATACGGAGGTTAAAGAGGTGCTGGACGACACAGACGTCCTCGTCATCAGCACTGACATTTAGTGATGTACATAGAGAAAATAAAGGGGGGGGGGAGTCAAGGTATTGAAAAGGCAGCAACATGCGAATGTGTGCATCATATATAATACACAATATTGTTTAAGTATACAAATAGAATATATACATATATGTAATATATACATACAAATTTTATATATATATTTATAGTATATATGTAATATATATGATATATGCTATGTACATTATATAACATATAAACAGTATATATTATGTGCATATATATATAAACATACGTATATTCCTATATATGTGCGTATGTATTTATGTATGTATACGTATGTATATATGGAAGTATGTGTGTTTATAAATAAGTTATGTAATATGGATAAATTACAGAATATATTACATATATAAAATATATAAAATGTATTTTTATATACATGTATACATACATATATGTCTGTATGTATATTATACCGTATAATATATATATATATATATATATATATATATATATATATATATATATAGCATTATAAAGTTTGTAAAGAAATGCAAATAACACTCAGCAAAATATTCAGCCAGCAGAAAGGAAAAA
>NW_026313386.1:0-3162 GCF_001194135.2 Octopus bimaculoides | reverse complement strand
GTGCGTGAATTATATGCATATATGTGTAATACATATATACATATATATATATATATATATATATATATATATATATACATATACATATACAAACATATATATATACATATATATAAACATATATATATACATATATATGAACATATACAAACATATATATATACATATATATAAACATATATATATACATATATATATACATATATATATACATATATATATACATATATATATATGTATATATATACACACAAGTACCTACATTCATGCCTACAAATATGCGTTTGCGTGTGGTTTAGTGTGTATGTGCGTGCATATAATTTGTTATATAAAGAAATTACATGTTTATTGTTGAGTTGAAAATATCAAAAGCCAAACTGCACGTGCGCTTACGCGGGCCAACACAGTCTGTATGTATGTATAGCTATCTCTCTCTTTCTGTCTGTCTGTCTCTCTCTCTCTCGATAAATATATATACGCATACATACATACATAGACATACACATATATACATACAACCAACCTTACACAGATACATACATACACACATATATACATACAAACATACATATACACATATACATAACATATACATACCTTCACGCGTATATATATATGTGTGTGTGTGTGTGTGTGTGTGTGTGTGTGCGTGTATAAATATATATATATATATACACACACACATATATATATATATATATATATACACCCGTTGTTATGGTTCACTATAAACACATTGGCTCGGTTTTCAACCGGACTTGTTTGCTATGTGAGTTGTACCCGGAGACACCCGGGGTGTTCGATAGTAAATAACTCGGGTGGATTTTGTACTTAAGGTTAGCTGCTGGGAATACATGACCTTGACTGTGTGTGTGTGTGTGTGTGTGTGTGCGCGCGCGCGCGTATGTGTGTGTACGCGTGCACGTGAGTGCGTGCGTGCGTGTGAGTGTGTGCGTGTGAGTGTGTGTGTATTTGCATGAGAGTACGTACGTATTGTCACTGTCTGTCGGTGTGTATATATGTAGGCATAAATGCATCAGGTATATGCGATTGTATGTACATATGTATGATTGTATGCAAATATTTATGTTCATGCTTATCAATATACAAATATTCACACACACACACACACACACACACACACACACACACACACACACATATATATATGTATATGTATATATATATGTGTATATACATATATGTATATATATATATGTATACATATGTATATATAAGCGTATACAGACACACACATATACACATATATATACTTACACAGGGTGTGATGGATAAATTGTCGCTATTTTATATTTTTTATTTCACGCGTGCGCGTTGTTTGTTTTTGATTTTGTTGACTACACAGTATAATAGGGTCAGTCGGGCACCGTCTATGAGAAAAGCAGCTCCATGACGCAATTCACTCTGCTAGAAATATGGAAACGACATGCTTGCACTGCTTGGCATTCACGCCGGAAGCTCTACTACTAACATTTCAGAGTGTTTGGGTGTCAAGCAGAGGATTCGGAAGTAGTTGGACGAGTCTAATAGTGATTACGAAGGTACGGCAGCTCGGAAAGCTCACTCTGGTCGTTCTGATATTTGTTGGTGAGAGCCAGGCCATGATTGACAACGATCCCTCAATGAGATCAACCGCCAAGGACATAGAAGGGTTTGAGTTTCTTATCACGCTGGTAGTGCATGAAGACATCCGGTATTCCTCATACAAGATGAGAAAGGGTCAATTTTTATCTGAAGCCATCAAGGGCAAGAGGCGAGATTGCGCTACGAAGCTTTTGAATTAACTATGTACTCTCCAACCGAACATGCTTCGGTTTTACGCAGACGAGAAAAATTTCTGCCAGGATCAGATGGTGAACACACAGAACAACCGTTGGTTTGCCGTGTCCCCAAAACATATCCCGAGAGTGATAAAAATCAAACATCCAGTCAACATCATGGTGTTTGGAGTGATCACTAGTGATGGTGACGTTATACCTCTACTCATCTTCCAACACGGCCTCAGTCTCAACACAGGGGCCTACATCAAGTGCTGCTCTGGGTAAAGAGGGTGGCTACCGGAAGATCCTATATCTGGTAACAGGACACTGCACCATGCCACACAATCAGGAGAACCCAGTCATGGCTGTCAGACAATTTCTGCGACCGCATCACCCCTAACATCTGGTCACCTAACTCCCAGACTGTAACCTCCCTTGATTATTACGTGTGGGGCGCAGTTGAGCGAGAGACCTACAAAATTCCTTGTAACACCAAAAATGAACTGAAGGCAAGGATTACGGCAGCAGACACCAACTTAAAGAAGGAGACAGTCCAGAATAGTTGCAGGAGATTCTGAAGTCGCCTGGAGCCAGTATGGTTGAAGCCAATGGCGATTTTATTTACTCTTTAGTATTTCAAGATATTTTTATGTAATTTTGGTAAATATATATCAGTTAAAAAGGTATATAGTGTTATTTTCCTCTTTGCATAATTTATACGATAATTTATTCACCGCACCCTGTAAACGCGCACCCTGTACAAACATATATATATATATGTATGCGTGTATATACATATAGATAGTTATAATATATATACATACATATGGATATATATATGGGTGTGGCAGTGTGTAGCTGTGGGTGCATACTTATACATATTATATATATACACGCACACAAAAAAAAAAAAAATAATAGGCGTGGCTGTGTGGTAAGAAGCTTAGTTCCAAACAACATGGTTGTAGGTTCAGTCCCACTGCGTGGGACCTTGGGCACTGTGTCTTCTACTATAGTCTCAGCCAGACCAAAGCCTTGTGAGTGGCTTTGGTAGACAGAAAGAAGCTCGGAGTGTATATATATGTGTGTGTGTGTGTGTGTGTGTGTATTTATGTGTTTGTGTTTGTCCCCCATCCCCACCATCGCTTGACAACCGGTGTTGGTGTATTTACGTCCTCTTAAGCTAGCGGTTCGGCAAAGAGATCGATAGAATATGTACTAAGCTTAGAAAGAACAAGTCCTGGGGGTGGGTCGATTTCTTTGACTAAAACCCTTTAAGGCGGTGCTCCAGCATGGCTGCAATCAAAATGACTAAAACGTGTAAACGTCCGACATATATATATATATACATATATATATACATATATATATACGTATATAT
>NW_026313385.1:0-525 GCF_001194135.2 Octopus bimaculoides | reverse complement strand
ATTCAAAGGGTCAGCCTTGTCATACTGTGTCACGCTGAATATCCCCGAGAGCTACGTTAAGGGTGCACGTGCACGTGTCTGTGGAGTGCTCAGCCACTTGCACGTTAATTTCACGAGCAGGCTGTTCCGTTGATTGGATCAACTGGAACCCTCGACGTCATAAGCGACGGAGTGCCAACAACAATTGGTGATAAAACATGCGTCAATAAATTACTGGTAGAATATGCGTCAATAACAACATCATCACCATCCAAAAGATGAGACAGCGAAACTCTAAAATTCTGTCCGAAACGGCAAGTAAGGAACACATCTTTTAAAAAAAGTAAAATGAAATCGTCAAAATGATAGAAGTTGTGTTTTAATGTAACACAGACAAGACACGAACACACGCCTAGCTAGTGAAGTGTCCCCCCTCACAAACACATGTACACACGCAGATGAATATAAAGGCATGTGTGTGTGTATGTTTATATGCATTCTTTACTCTTTACTTGTTTCAGTCATTTGACTGTGGCCATGCTGGAG
>NW_026313384.1:0-371 GCF_001194135.2 Octopus bimaculoides | reverse complement strand
ACACATACATATGTATAGATTAAGTCCGTAAAACCCAGATAACATTGTAAAGTATTAGTAAGGGGTGGAGGTGCAGAAGTGATCAATATTTTAACACTTTGATGTGTTATACATATGAAACATGCAATAATCCTACAGGAGATTGACGCCATCAAATGATGGCTTACCAAATATGATGAGAAAAGGAGAAAGTAGAGAACAAAAAGCAAGAAAGAATATAGAAAAAGCAAATTGGATGACAGAATATATGTTAGCATTAATAAATCAATAGAAAATTGAGAAGCAAATTTCTTTAATATAATCAGAAGCAATAAATTAGAAGAATTTTTTTAATGCTTGGAAGTATGTATGGCTTACAATATATATATATA
>NW_026313383.1:0-292 GCF_001194135.2 Octopus bimaculoides | reverse complement strand
TCACAGTGAAACCGTTTCTCACCTGTGTGACTACGTTTGTGAATGGTGAGGGTGTGATTTCGACCAAACGACTTTTGACAGATATCACACTGGTGTGATTTCTTTTCCTTTTTTTTTGGCATCTCTTCATTCAAGTCAATATATTCCGTCAGCATTTCACATTGTCCTCACACATTTCATTTTGTATTATTTTCCTTTTCACATCACAAATGCAGATCTTAACAAAAATTTATTATTTTCTTCAATATCTGAAGATGCTGCGAACTCTTTTGTAATCCAAGTTTAACAGGAA
>NW_026313382.1:0-272 GCF_001194135.2 Octopus bimaculoides | reverse complement strand
ATATATATATATATATATATATATATATATACATCTATTTGTCTACCTATCTATCTGTCTGTCTATCTATCTATCAATCAGTTTATCTCTTTTCTATCAACCAGTCTATATTCGTCCGTTATTCAATCTGTCTATCACGAAATTTCATACAGATATGCTTCATATTGTGTGCATTCCAATTACATGTGAATTTGTTATGAAATGTTTTTTCCTTGTGTCGGAAGAGAGGTGTCAGAAAATTCACACGAGGCGGCTTTGTTTCCTCATAGCTT
>NW_026313381.1:0-210 GCF_001194135.2 Octopus bimaculoides | reverse complement strand
TCAATTTGTTTTTAGGTTTGCAGATTTGTATCTTTTTCGTACAATTTTTTTATTATTTTCTGTATTGTTATTATGTATTGCCATGATTACGTGGGTGTATGTTGTCTTCCTTTAGCACTGTGGGACTGTCTGTGAAACCTACAACACAGAATCTCAAAATGTGCAATTAGTGTGTTCTTTAACTAAACACAAACACACGTATATATATAT
>NW_026313380.1:0-285 GCF_001194135.2 Octopus bimaculoides | reverse complement strand
GTATGCATGTATGTATGTATATATAGACACACTTGCAATACACCTACTTTTTCTTCTTATCTTCGCTGTCTCATATGCAAGTAATGCATTTCAACATCAAATTTATGTTAATTGTTATTTTTTCTTCTAACCCGGCGCATACCTACCTTCAGACACACACGTGCACACACACGTGCACACACACGTGCACACACACACACATGTGCGTATAATTATGTGTATATATGTGTGTTTGTACATATGTGTGTATGCATAGTTGTTAACCTATATATATATATATATATA
>NW_026313379.1:0-491 GCF_001194135.2 Octopus bimaculoides | reverse complement strand
AGAGAGAGAGAGAGAGAGAGTGAGAGAGAGAGAGAGAGAGAAAGAGAGTGTGTGTGTGTGTGTATGTGTGTTTGTGTTTGTGCGTGTGTGTACATGAGTGAGTGGGAGGCAGATTATGTTACATCAAAGTGAATCAATGCGTGTTACATCAAAGAGTTAGAATGATACTGAATCAAGAGGAAAGAAAAGGAGGAAAGGAAGAGATTAGGAAAGAATGAGAGAGTGAGAGAGTATGTGTACTTGTGTGTGTATGTGTGTGAGTGAGAGAGAGAGAGAGAGTCGGAGAGAGAAGGAGCTAGAAGTAAAATGGACAGGGATATAGCTTTCTAAGTAGGTTACTGTGTTGTCTTGGCTAATCTATCGATCAAATCCAATCGTGTTTCTGGCCGAACTTGGCTTCTCCGTTCCTTTATTTATCGTTTATTCAATCTGTCATCTCGCCTTTTATCTCCCCCCCCTCTCTCTCTCTCCCCTTCATCTCTCTCTCTCTA
>NW_026313378.1:0-265 GCF_001194135.2 Octopus bimaculoides | reverse complement strand
GGGGTGGGGGGTAGAGTATTCCTTAATATATTATAATTGAAAGGCTCTTTATTTCCAATTCACAGAGTTACTCGTTTCCGATCATCAAATGTTCCAGCATTCAAATAATTGGAAACGAGTAACTCTGGTTACTAGAAATCTGAGCCTTTCAGTTATAATGTGTGTATGAGTGTGGGGTATGTGTGTGTGTGTGTGCGTGCACTTTTATGTGTGTGTGTTTGCGTGTATCTACCTACCTGTCAATCTATCTCTCACTCTATCTATC
>NW_026313377.1:0-363 GCF_001194135.2 Octopus bimaculoides | reverse complement strand
TTTTTTTTTTTTTTACCCAAAGCCAGGATCTTTTCAGCATCCCCTCGTGTGTCATCGACCGCACATACTGAATGCATGTGTTTTGTTTGTTCTCCGGTTCACTGTGGCATAACGCGTGGGGGAACGCTCCCTCATTACGCTGGATGCTAAAACATCTGAAAGTCAACTTGCATGAGTTGTAATTAAGGGGTGATGGATTTCGCCTCCGATGTAATTAAGGAGTGATGGACTTTGCCATTGTTGTGGCTTATCAACGTCACGTACGCGAAGCGAACCGGGGACGAATCGCATCCCCAGTCTATCCCTATATACAAATACTCTTTACTCTTTACTCTTTTACTTGTTTCAGTCATTTGATTGCGG
>NW_026313376.1:0-216 GCF_001194135.2 Octopus bimaculoides | reverse complement strand
ATGTGGGTATGTATGTATAAGCATGTTGATCTCTGTTTACTATGACTCAGTATGTATGTGTATGTGTGTTGATATGTGTTTGCTAATTGCAGCCTACTTGTGCATGTATTTATATCAATATATGTAAGTAGGTATGTGTAAGTTGAGGTATATTGTGAGGGTATGGACATCATCATCATCATCATCATCATCATCATCATCATCATCATTTAACAT
>NW_026313375.1:0-504 GCF_001194135.2 Octopus bimaculoides | reverse complement strand
CATACAGACACATGCACACGGAGGTGAGAGTGCATGTGTGTGTGCGTGTGTGTGTGCTCGTGTGTGAGTGATTGTATTACACAAGTATATATGTGCGGGGGTGGGGAAGGCGTGCGTATTTGAAACATATATCCTTTGGTATAGATGTTTGCATTCAAGTTATAGGTACTTAAATGATTTTCATTATTTATGAATGGTTTTCAAATTTACAATTTACTCCCTCTCTTTCGTCATTGGTGCATATATATACATGCATATATATACACACACACAAAGCACACATGCATACATACATAAATACATATACATATATGTCTGGGTGTGTGTTTGTATGTGTGTGCACTCACACACATACATATACATTTTCAAGCTATTCACTACGCCTATGACGATAAATTATATATTTGCGTGTGCTGGGTGAGGGTGTATATACTTGCCTACACATATACCAGGCATACACACATATAGTGAAGACCGCCAAAACAGATACTAAGAAAGAGAGAA
>NW_026313374.1:1885-6229 GCF_001194135.2 Octopus bimaculoides | reverse complement strand
TATATATTTATATATCATTTGTCTAGCTGCATTCTTTTATATATCCTCCTCTCTCTCTCCCTATCATCATCATTATCATCATCGTTTAACGTCCGCCTTCCATGCTACCATGGGTTGAACGATTTGACTGAGGACTGGTGAACCAGATAGCTACACCAGGCTCCAATCTGATTTGGCAGAGTTTCTACAGCTGGATGCTCTTCCTAACGCCAACCACTCCCAGAGTATTCTTACCTTATGGATGCAGTATAGTGTCATTTGAAGAAGAATCAGTTGTCAGAAAATTCAAACTGGATTCTACTTTTGAAGCCCTCACAAAGTGGTGTAATTCAAACTTTCGAGACTTATTTCTGATGTTTGTAGCAAGGAGAAAATCTTTCGCTAGACATAACATTGCAGTTAATTTAAATAAATTCATGAGTAAATTTATTATGAGAAGAATTCAGTTTGGTGCAAGACGTGGCATAATAGGGTTTTCAACAGAGCATCATATGAGATGGCCTGCAGAAATTCTTCCAGCATTTGGGATTTTGATTTGAAATTCTACCACATGAACTTTTAAACCAACTGTTTCTCTATAATGCTTATGACTTCATTCGCTTCTAAAATTATGAATTAGCCAACTCTTAGCCATGATGTATGTATATAGTTGGTTGATCAACTCAAAGCAACAACTGATTCTTCTTCAAATGACTCTCTACTGCATCCATAAGGTAAGAATACATTAGAAAATGTAGTCCTAGATACATATATACTGTATTTTAAAATGTATAAGGAAACCCCTAATTTGGGGGGCTTAAAATTTGAAAAACAGTTTTGTAAGGGGTTATAATACAATCCATGTATAAGAAACTCCCATATTTTTTAACCTGATTTTTGACAAAAAAAGGTTTCCTTATACACGTTAAAATATGGTAATACATGTGATCATGGTTGGAATGATTCCTATCATAGAAATGATTAACCACAGTAGATCTGCAGCTGAATAATAATTTTCCTCTAAGAATAAGGCTAAGAATTTTATGGGGAAGGAACAGATGTGAATATCGACCCTAGAAATTGACTGCTACTTTATTTTGTGAATCCGTTGAAGGATGAGAAACAAAGATGGCCAATGTGAGATACGAATTCAGGAAGTAAAGGGTTCCAAATAAATTTCACAAGAGAGTTTGAGCAAGTTTCTAAGGATTCAGGAAGAAAAAATAAAAAATAACCAATGAGAGAGTCAACCCATGGCTATTTGACTGGCAAAACATAGCTGCTAAATGCCCTTTAAATAACAAGCAACCTTCTTCCAGAGATTTTAGGATAATGGAATGTTGTCTTCGTTTTTCCTCGGTATGTTTCAGTCATTGGGTTGTGGTCATACTGGGGCACCATTTGAAAGGTTCTTAGTTGACCAAACTGCTTCTAGTACTTAATGTTTTAAAGTTTGGTACTTTTTTATCAGTCTCTTTTGCTGAACAGCTAACCTAAAGAGATGAAAGGAAACCAACGCGTGTGTCAAGCAATGAGGTAAGAAGGTAAACATTGACATTGAAACACACACATACGTATATATACAATGGGCTTCCACTGAGTTTCCATCAACGATATTCTTTCACAAGGCTCAGGGCTATAGTAAAAGACACTTGCCCAGGGTGCTGTGCAGTGGGACTGAACCCAGAACCATGTGGATGCAAAGCTTCTTACTCACACAGCCATGCCTATGCCAGTTAGTACAAAGAGCAAATAGAAAACAAATAGGACGCGGTGACCACTAACGGAAAGCCTTTCATCTGGGAGTTAAACAATAATAATATCTACTACAACAACCATAATGGCCTACATACAGCGATGATATTGTGTTTCTGTTTTAATAAAATATACAAAATCAAAAGGGAGGGAAAATGATTGATATAAAACAAAATAGCAAAAAATGGAAAGGGATGGGGTAAATACAAAGAGATAGAAATAAATCACCGGAAGAGAAAATCTAAAGATAAAAGGTTTCATTTTCGTGCTCTGGTTATATAAGAGAGAGAGAGAGAGATAAGAAATCTCTAAAATAATGTTAGCATTAATGAAATTATGATGTATGCAAATGAAGACCATCAAATCAGAATTTATTATAAATATATAAACCAAAAGACCAAAAAAAATAAAAAAATTAAGAAGGAATCAAATAGTAACATTGATGACGATGAAGATGGTCATGATGATGGTGATGAGGAGGAGGAGGAAAAGGAGGGCAAGAAGATGAAGAAGATGAACAACAACAACAAAATATGTAGCCATCAATAACACTTAGATGAAGGGCTTCTATATGTGTGTGTGTGGCATATACATACATACATACATATATATATATATATATATATATATGGATATATGTACAAACATAAAGTATATAAATGTATATATGTATGTGTGTATATATTTTGATATGAGTATATTTCTAAAAAGATACAATGGAAAATGAATGTAGAATAATACATTTTAATCAGCTTATGTGCGTTTTGGGTACATTGGTATTACATAATTCAGTGATTTATTAACGATGCATTTTAATCGATCCATATCTGATCAACTATGGTATTACAGAGATCTGGAATTAAATGCCAACATATCCACCTGAAACATACCCGTCTTGTATCCTGTATTAGTAATCTTTTATTTTTTAAATAACATTTCTACATATATACATTTGTGTTGTGTGTGTGCGTTTGTGTGTGTATGTGTGTGTGTGTTTGTACGTATGTATGTATGTGTGTGTGTGTGTGTGTGTGTGTAGTCAAATGTCAAAATAAAGCAGGATTAGTAATCCAGGCATAATAATAATACAAGCACTCTACACATAGAAATTCACTGGGTTAAGCGAACAAGTCCTAAGGTTAATGTTGGAATACAAGCAATCTGATTCGAAGTCTGTCACAAGTCTAATTCGTAAGTCTGTGGTCCATTTACCAACAATGAATTGGTCAGTCACTGCAAAGAGATGTGAGTTCACTTTAATCTTGAAAAGAACAAAAGCGGGGCTGTTGTGTCCACTCATTTCTCTTGATTGACCATGGACTGCTTAATTAATGAAACTGATCTACAGAAGTGAATTCCTCCAAATACTTCCCTACAATAACTGGAAGCCCTCATAAAAGATACCTAATTCATTATCTGTGTGAATTTTACATATATATATAAAAGGATTCATAATCCAGGTGAAATACTTCATAAGCTCTCTGTACAAGAGGATACCTCAAGCTAGCAAATGTTTTGGGATAAATATAGCAAACAAGGGAATTAACTCAAACAGGTGTGAAAACTATACCTATTATGATTTCATGCAACATAGATTCATAACCATTCTATGTCTTACAATTTCAAACAACATTTATGATGTGACTGGACAAACTTGAAATGATGCCAATAAGCGCATAATCAGTTAATTGAAGACTTCAACATTGCTAAGGAAAATGATACCAAACAGACATATGCTATATATCTGTCATGAAAACTGTTTTTCTGTAGCAGGTATTGAAAAATAATAAAAGCAGTCTATCCATACCATTTCAGCATCAAAACAAGACATTACATGATGAACATAGGAATGGCTTATAATCAGGACATATTTACAGACTGTTTTAATTCCAATATCTTTCTCTGACCACGTTCCTCAACATGAGGCTGTCTATATATTCAGTGCCTTCTCAATTATGGTTTTGCCGACAGTCTTCTATGTTCTACAGTAATTTTTGAAAAGAACATGCTGAGATTGTAAAAATAATAAAACTGCGTTATATATTAAAACTGCATTTTTATGGCTTTCAAATATGTTCAATTTAATCGATTCTAATACTTCAAAATAAACACCACACAGATGAGTATGAAAGTGTATATATTTATAAATATAAGTGTGTGTGTGTGTGTATGTGTGTGTGTGTGCGTGTGTGTGCGCGTTTGAATGTGTATATGCACATAAATACATTTATATGTGTGCACATATACACATTTATGAGTGTATGTATATTACGCATGTGAAGAAAGATATATAGAGAGAGAAAGATATGTATAATAGAATATATACATACATACATACATACATACATATATGTGTGTATGTATCTAAGTTGTGTATAAAGAAGGAAAGAGAGAGGGATATTGGAATTATTTTGAAGCATTATATCGATTAAATTGATTATATTTGAAACCTATAACAATGCTGTTGTAATAAAAGACAATTTTAGCAAGTTTCCTTTTAACTATTTGTGTGTATGTGTATATATATATATATATACATATAAATTATAATGCATATATCTATACCTATGCATATCTATGTGTGTGTGAATATATATATATATATATATA
>NW_026313374.1:0-1852 GCF_001194135.2 Octopus bimaculoides | reverse complement strand
CAAATATTGATATATGTATGTGTTAATGCTTCTGTATGTAGTACCTCTTTAAGTCTCCTGAGGACATGGTCAGCAGTTTTTTTGTTTCTAAGAATGATTCATAGTTACCCAGGTATGCAAATCTCCTATCTTTGTACTTCTGATGTCGTTACACTAAAATGACAAACACCAACAAGCATTGTCACAAATGTGTATATGTAGATGTGTGTGTGTGTGTGTGTGTGTGTGTGTGTGTGTGTGTGTGCGTGTGTGTGTGTGTGTGTGTATTTGGGTTGGTACACGTGTGCACTTGTGCATCAAACAAGCATGCATTTTTATGAATAACTGAATGCATTAAATGTAAAAATCAGCAAAAACATTGTAGGATACCAGAGTGAAGTCATTTAAAATGTTTAGATTTCAGTCTCTATATCCAGAGATGAAAACCCTTCTATAAGCCTTCCCATTAATTGTATTTTTTCTACAACAGAAGTTATAACCAAATACATAATTATGTAACATGGACCAATAAATTTCTATTGCTTTTAGTATATACGTATGTATGTGTGAATGTATATATATATATATATATATATATATATATACATACAAGAAGTAATACCTCAAAATACATTAATATACCAAAATACACACACATATATATCCAGCCACTGTCTTGATACTAAGTAGGGGATCAACACCACAAGTTAACAAAACACACTTCCATTCCATTGTACTCCTAATAGAAATTTGTCCAGGTGCTTCTTCAACATTTCTACATCTAAACCTTGCAGATCTCCTAGGTTCCTTGGCAGGATATTAAACAGCTGTGGTCCCTTGAATCCCAAGCTGTTGCAATATTGGGTTCTTATCTGAGATGAAGTAGATGGTACTTTTGGTAGTATGCAGTGTTGTCCAGTTCGGTAGTTGGCATAGCTTTTAATTCAAAAGCTGGGAGCTAGACCTTCCAGGACCTTACATATTTACATCACTGCATACCTTTCTCGCTTTCTCTTCAGGGAGTAGAGCTTCACTTCTTGTAGCCTCTATCAGCAGCTTATCTGTTTTACTGAGTCAATCTTCTTTGTGTTGCTTCAAGTTCTGCCACCAATTTGATGCTCTGTGGCAACTACAGTTGGAAACAGGAATCCAGATAATTGAGGACAAATGTCATCCATAGGAGTGGCAAAGGATCCTTATTTCTATTTCTGAAGGATCTAAGGATCCATCCGGCTATTCACCTGCAAAGTGCTGCCATCTTCACAATATGCACATGGAACATTGCCTCATTAGTCATGTGGAAGCCCAGGTCATGCGCTGATTCTAACTCTAGGATTGCACTGCCCGTTGATACTATTTATTTTGATTGTAGTCTGTTTATGGGCCGATAGTGGAGTGCTAGAAACTTATTTACATTGAGCTGTATATTGCATTTGTGAGTCATTTTTCAGTTTTACTGTCATCCAGGTCCTTGACCACCTGAGATATCTTTGTATCACCAGCGTAGCTGGTGTGAGTGGCTAACTCTACAACAGAGGGCATGTTTGAGAGAGCCACTACAGACAGTAGTGGTATCAGCACAGTTCTTGGATTGATGTCTGCCTAGAGACTGCACCATACACACACACACACACACACACACACGTGCGTGTGCGCAAATGCACAAACACATGTTATTACTGCATATCTACATATATGTGTGTATGCATATAGAAATGTATACATGCATGTAGATACATTAACACACAAAATGAATATATAGCCACACCATTGGAGAAATACACGAATGTATTTGTTATAGGGAAGACAATTAAGAGTAAAATGCAACAGAAATCTACATAAATGCACACATGCTTTTATATATATATATATA
>NW_026313373.1:0-693 GCF_001194135.2 Octopus bimaculoides | reverse complement strand
TATATATATATATACATATATATATATTTATATATGCATATGTGTGATATGTGATGTGTGTGTGTGTGTGTGTATTCATTGGTTTAATTACCATTCCTTTATCCAAAGCCGAGACCGTCAAGCAAATGGTAATTCTTTACTCGCCAACAACGTACAATCCTTTAGATTTCTGTTCTCTTATTTCTTTGTCGCTCCTGTCTTACTTCCCATTCCTCGCTTCTGTTGCAAACTGATTTTTCTAATTACGTGGAGACAATTTTATCATATAAATAAACCAATGACACACAGTCACCCACGCACATACACACACAAGCACAAAAAACCACTCGCACACATGCATATATACATGGAAAATGACAGACGTATATACAGACACACAATTGGAAAACTAATCATTTATATACGTATAAAAGTAAATATATCCGCATACATATTTAGTGTGTGAATGTGTCTGTGCATATATCTATCTAAAGTATCCATACATATTGACACACGCATACACACATAAATATATGTATATATATATATATACTTGTGCACATACAAAATATAGATATATACATATGTATATACGTGCGCATGTTTGTGTATGTGGGCATGTGCGTATATGTGCGTATGTGTGATCGCACATTTCTCAATGTTTCATTCAAATCTATCTATCTATCTATCTATCTATCTATCTATCTATCTATC